>NC_029780.3:13113768-13114271 GCF_000817695.3 Arachis duranensis | reverse complement strand
CAGCGGCAGAAGCTTCATCAATGGCGACGCAGTAGCGGTGAGGGAATGGCGGTCGCCGACGGCGAGCTCGGCAGCGACCAGGTGCGACAGAGCTGCGGCGTCTTCTTTATTTGCGACGGCGACGCGGGCTCGGCTCCATGGAACGGTGGCGACGGCGCAGTGGCGTTGCGGCGGCAACAATAGGAAACGATTCCTCCTACTCTTTTTTCTTGTTCCTCTATTCATAGCTCTCTCTTCCCTCTCTTTCCCCCTTTCTGTTTCCCCTCTTTTTTTTTCTTGCTGAGGTTTCTGTGAGTGATGGGTGAGGGTGAGTGAGTAGTGGTGAGGAGTGGGTAAACGTGGCTCAGAGTGAAACACGTGCATGAATGTAGGAGGGATTAGTGTTGTATACGTGTGTGTTGGGAAAAAAATGTTAGGGTTAGTTAAAATTGGGGTTTAAATTGAGAATTTAGGGTTAAGGTGGAGTATTAATTTAAAACCAAATTCTATCCATATAATTAATT
>NC_029780.3:13107105-13113761 GCF_000817695.3 Arachis duranensis | reverse complement strand
CAACTTTCTAAAAATAAAGCATATATATAAATATGAATAATTTATTATTTATTTTCTAAAAATTTAGAGTCTTACACTAATAATAATTCAACAGCACACAATTAAATAGATAATTATTTTACTTGTAGCAAAATGAGAAGAGAATAAAAAAGATTACATGGTAAATAATTGGTTTTTGTATTAGATTATTTATGGTATAAGATTTCAACCTATTACTCAGTAAGTGAAAGTACATATTGCTAGATAACATGCTTTTTCACGAGCTCGAAAATAATCCTAAACTCAAAAATCGGGAGAATAGAGAATGATAGAAAAACTAAATCGTCTAAAATGCTAAAATTTTGAAAATAGCAAATTAGGAGAGACATTAGTATAACATCAAATTGTACATTTACTTGACAAGATAGATATTTTTTCAATAGAGACAACTATAAGAATATTCAATGCAACCCCAACTTCTTTTAAAATTAAACAAAAAAATAATGATCATGTTCCTTAAAATGAAATTTATCCAAATTTCCAACAAAAAAGAGTTCCGCTTTAACAGTTGATTGGGAGGAACAATAAATAAAGAATTAAAAAAAAATTTCAAGAAGATTAAAAAAAAACTGAAAACAATGAACTTACAAAAAGAAATTAATGATTTTATTCGGCTAATAATTTTTAAACTGTGAAATTTTGAGGTCTTTAAAAAATGAACTGAAATTGATTTAGATCAACCACATCGTACAGGGATAGATATAAGAGACACAATATAATGTTAGTTCCTGAACGAGTCAGAGGTGATGTGTATGCGGGGGTGATTGAGGATCTGGATCCGGGTCGTTTGTGCGTGATTGGACCTCCTGGGTTGACGTTGAAGGAAGAAGGATGGAGTTTCACGATCTCCCGAGTTGTTGGCGTGATGAGGGGAGAGCCACCTGCAACAGGGACTCCAACACTCAAGTCAGAATCCGTACAAGGTGGCAGAATAGGTGAGGGTTAGGTGACGTACCTTGGGGGAAGGGTTGGGCCCTCCCCTTATATAGTCTATACCTAGGACGGGTCCCACGAGAGCAGACCCGCCTTCCAGGAAATTTCCTTCCCCAATTGTCAGGTACCTTGCTGGCGGGGAGGAGGTGTATTGGGTTTCCTCCCTTTTCGGGTTTTGTATACTCGTCAAGTCGGCCGGCTGGGCCGGGGCATTGGACCAGTTGGGCCAGGCCAGAATAGTGCCCCCAACGCACCAGCTATAGTCGTGAGCACCGTTGTTGGCGCGTTTTATCCTACTCTCTTTGGTTAAATCCTCGCGAGGTGGCCCGCTCGTGATAGGGGCGTGCACCCTACGTGCGAGTGGGTTTCACCGTTTCAAGAGAGTGTCATTCGTCGTCTCGTTCTCTGTGCCTATCATTTAATGCCATTATGGCTGATTTGAAAGCTTGGAAAAAAGTCAGTTTGACCCCTGACTTTCGCACTTCCCTGTAGTGGCAGTTATTCCTTAGTGTTCATTCTCTTTCCCCCACTTTCACGTTCCATCTTCCCATTTCTGCATCCTTTCTGCACTATTCCCTCTCATTTTTCCTCTCATGCTTCTTGGATTCCACCGCCTTGATCCACTTCCTGTTCAACTGCAACTGCATCCCCTCAGATTTTTCCAATTTTACTTAACAGCAACCTTCTTGGTAAGCATCTCCTTTTTAATGAATGATTGCTATTATTACTACTACTGTTGTCATCCTCTTGCGTTCTTGTAGCTTTTAGGTTATGCATGTGTGTTGTTTGAATCATTCTGCTGTTAGTTAGGCTTTAGAGGGGGTTACCATTTAGATTTCTGGTATTTAGCATTTGTTTAACTGTAGATAGGCTTACTACGGTATATAGTGTTAGTTCCGGTTTTTTCGGCTTCCGAACCTTGTAGTCTGACTTTGAGTGGTGCCCCCACTGTAGGTATGGTGCAACTTCCCCTTCTGAGGCCCCGTGTTGACCGATATGCCTATGTTACCTCAGACGTAAATGATACACCTTCCCAAATAACCCTAGAGGAGCTCATGGAGTTCCGCGACGCTGACCAATTATGCAGGGGAGGTCCCAAGGAGGAACGCTACGAAGTGTTCGTTCCCGCGGACTATGAACAAATATGTCAACTTAACTTGAACACCCCCGAGTTGCCGACTGGATTTAGATGTATAAGGCAATGTTTACCGTCCTAGGGTTCGCATCCCCTTCTCCCCCTTCCAAAAGGCACTTCTGAACCGGTGCAACGTGGCTCCGTCATAGCTACACCCGAATAATTGGGCCGCTATCCGGTGCTTCGAGATGGTTTGTGAGTACTTGGAGTTGCTGGCCTCTGTAGAAGTATTTTTCTGGCTTTTTGTTTTGACAAATCTTTCCAAAGAGGGAAGGCATAAGAAGGGGTTTATGTCCTTCCAAGCCGCCCAGGGCAGGCAAATCTTCGGGGTGTTCGAAGATTCGTTTCATGGCTTCAAGGGCAAATTCTTTAAGGTCCGGCCTGCCGAAGGCCAGCACCCCTTCTGGTTAACCTTGGAGGGGAAGCGGCGGATTCTGACCTACTGAAGCTTCGGGATCGGGTCCAATGCTTTCACCAAAGTAGCATACAAAGGGTTAATCCAGCGGGATAAAAACATAGCTGACGTGTTGTTGGCCGTATTTAACGAAAATAATATCAACCCACATCTTTTAATGGGTGACCAAGAGATGGGTAGGAGTTATGTAGGTGAGTGGTCGGCTGGTTCTAGTGTTTCCTTCCCCTGCTTCTTTTTTTTTTAACGATTTGATGAGTTGTTGTGTATCTTACTACAGTGTCCATCGCCGCCGAGAGGACCAAACTTGAAGATTTAATGGCCCAGTTTCTTCCTAGGCATAGTGAGGACAGCTCCACAACCAATACTGTTGAGCACCCGTCCTCTCCTACCGCTGAAGTGCAATAAGCTCCACCTCGCCCTCCGAGACCTACCGTCCCCATCGCAACGGCCACCCCAAGTAGCAGTGGCATGGTCCCTCCTGAGGCAGAGCCGACCGATGGAGGTCCCGACGTGGCAATAGTCGAGAACCCCGCAAATGGAAGCCAACCTCCAGCCCTGATGGGTCGCTCACCGTTATGGAGAAAATTTCTGATGTTGGGGGTTTTATCGACTTGCATCTCATGCCAGGCACTGATGAGTTCTTCCACGATGGGAATCTTGACGCCCAGGCTAGTTGGATCTACCCGTGTATGCTGTGAGGTGCGACCATCGCAAGGAGGGCAGATCCCATCCTGACCCATGCCGGGGTGCTGGAAGGGAAGTATCGTCAATCCTTGCGAGAGGTTGAGAGCTTGAGGTCCGAGGTTAGGATCTTGAAGGAAAAATTAGCCGAGTCGGAGGGGAAGTTGGAAACATCCGACGAAGCGGTGGCCCGCCTTACTGACCGGGAGATGATCTTGGAGAGTAAGCTCAACTCTGCTCGTGGTGAAATTGTCGCGGCCCAGGCTAAGGTTACTATCTTGGAGGAAAAGCTTGAGGAGGCCGAGAACTCAGCGAAGGACGCCAAGGCTGAGGTTGTGGGGCTGAAGAGGGAGGTTGTCGGTCTAAAGAAGAAGAACAAGGAGACAGTGAGGAATGCACGCGAGGTGATCTTCGGGACCGAGGAAGCGATAAAGGCCCAGGTCAAGCTACTTTCTCCCAACTTCGACACCTCCGCAATTGGAGCTTTCAAGACTATTTGGGATGGGCAAATTGTTGACATCCTGAAGAAGTGATGTGTGTTTACTTTGTAATATCTTGCTTTGAACTCTTTGTGTAAACTTGTTTACTATTTTGATTGACATTTGTAATTGGGGAACTGTTTACCATTTTGTTTTGGCATTGGTAATTTTCGAACTATTTGCCGTTTTGTTTTGACATTGCTACTTAATGAAGCCGATTCATCGCTTTCATGATTAAGAGTTCCAATTATGGATTTTACTTTTGTAGCCGTTTAGTGTAACGTTCACGGTATCATTGGCGGGTGATCAATCCCGTGAGGCCGTAATTGCACAAAACTGGTTAGTTGATAAATATAAAGATAAAAATAGAGATAGAATAAAATGAAATAGAGAAAATCAAAACATGTTAAACAATGTCAAAAGTTAAGAAAATAATTCAACACGAAGTAAAACGGGTGTTACTGAACCGGGGAGACGGGTGGTAGTCTTAGATCGTCCTGGATTCTAAGGGTAGAACCTTGTCAAATTTGCCACGTTCCATGTTCGGGGTACCTCTTTCCCGTCCAGACATTCCAGCTTGTAAGCCCTGTTGCCGACCACTTCCTTTACTCGGTATGGGCCTTCCCAATTAGCCGCCAGCTTCCCTTTTCCGAGAGTTGGGAGGCCTACGTCGTTACGTCGTAGGACTAGGTCATTGGTTCAAAACTCCTTTTAAGCACTTTGGCATTGTACTACAGGGTTGTTCTCTGCTTTAATGCTGTCTCCGACAAGTGGGCCATCTCCATGGTTTCGTCAACCAGATCCTTCTCCACTACTTTCTCGACTCCGCTAAGGAGTAACCATGGGCTCGGCTCTCCCACTTCCACAGGGATCACTGCATTGACCCCGTAGGTGAGCCAGAAAGGCGTCTTCTCGGTGGAGGAATGCGGTGTTGTCCTGTACGACCATAAAACTGATGCGAGTTTGTCTGCCCATGCTCCTTTCTTCTGGTCAAGTCGTTTCTTAAGGCCTTGGAGGATGACTTTATTCGCTGCTTCCACTTGGTCGTTGGTCTGTCGGTGCTCCACTGACGAGAACCTCTGTTTTATCCCTAAGCCCATAAGAAACTCCCCAAATTTCTTGTCCACAAACTGCATCCTGTTGTCCGATATCACGAACTCTGGGATTCTCAATCTGGAAATTACTTGTCTCCACAGGAACTTACGGTAGTTTACGGATGAAATGCTGGCTAGCGGCTCTGCTTCGACCCACTTTGTGTAGTAATCAATGGCCACGATAAGGTATTTACCTGTCCGGGGCCTACCGGGAAAGGTCCCAAAAGGTCAATCCCCTATTGGCTGAAAGGTCGGGAGGCCATTAGTAAGCTCAACTCGGCTGCCATGGTCTTATGAAAGTTGGCGTTCTCTTGGCACTTCTTGCATCTCTTGACGAATTCCTAGGAGTCTGACATCGTCGAGGGCCAAAAGTAACCGGCTCTAACGAGTTTCCAGGCCAAAGCTTTTCCCCCGATATGGTGACTACAACACCCCTCATGGACTTCCCTTAATACGTAGTCCATCTGGTCGGGCCGTAGGAATTTCAGCACCGGTTGGTTCAGTCCTCTCTTGAATAGCTGGTCATGTACTATTACGTACTTGGCCATCTCCCTCCTTAACATTTTTGCGGTCTTGTGGTTGTCGGGGAGCTTGCCGCTTTCCAAGAAGTCAGTAATTGGGTCGATCCATGAGAGGACGACGTCTGCTAGAGTCACACACAGGGCAACTGTGGGTTCTTTCACTAATCCTTGGATCAAAGACCGATTTCCCATTTCCAGGTTAGTACTAGTCAGTTTTGACAGGAGGTCGGCTCGGGTATTCTTTTCCCTTGGAATGTGTTGCACCATGACCTCGTCGAATTTTCACTCAAATTTTTTACCCTTTCCAAGTATTTTTGCAGCAGGGAGTCCCTAGCTTGGTAAGTTCCATTGATTTGGGATGTGACAACTTGGGAGTTGCTGTTCACCTCCACTCTAGTCGCCTCAACTTCTTTGGCTAAGAGCAGGCCACCAATGAGGGCTTCATATTCTGCTTGGTTGTTAGAGACCGGAAACTCAAATTTGATGGACTGCTCATATACCATTCCGGTCGGGCTCTCTAAGATTATCCCTACTCCCCCGAACGTTTGGTTGGAAGCTCCATCCACATGGAGTTTTCACCGCATGTTCAGGATCTCGTGAGGGTCTCCAGTTACTTCCACCAGGAAATCGGTCATTGCCTGGGCTTTAATTGCGTGTCTGAGATCATATTGCAGATCTATTGAAATAGCTTGACTGCCTAAGTCATCATCCATCCAGCCAGGTCGGGCTTTTGTAAGGCTTGGCGGATCGCTTGATCCGTCCTGGCGATTATCCGATGTCCTTGGAAGTATTGCCGCAACCTTCAGGACGAGGTTAAGAGCGCATATGCTAGCTTTTCCAATTTACTGTATCTTAACTCTGCCCCTTGCAGCGCTTTACTAACAAAGTAAACTGGCTGTTGGATTTTTCCCTCTTCTCGTACCAGAACGGCCGCCAAGGCTTCATCCGTTACTGCCAAATACAGGAACAATGTCTCACCGTTCTTAGGCTTGCCGAGGACTAGGGGTGCCGAGAGTATGCTTTTGAAGTGGTTGAAGGCCTCTTCGCACGCCGGAGTCCACTCAAAAGCTATATGGTCATCTTGTAAATCTTAGTCAGGCGGATTCAAATGGTTATGTAGGATTGATAATTAAAAGATGAATAAAACATAAAATAAAGATAGAGATACTTATGTAATTCATTGGTGAGAATTTCAGATAAGCGTATGGAGATGCTTTGTCCCTTCCGTCTCTCTGCTTTCCTACTGTCTTCATCCAATCCTTCTTACTCCTTTCCATGGCAAGCTGTATGTTAGGCATCACCGTTGTCAGTGGCTACAGTCCCGTCCTCTCAGTGAAAATGTTCAATGCGCTCTGTCAT
>NC_029780.3:13103580-13106985 GCF_000817695.3 Arachis duranensis | reverse complement strand
ATTCTAGCTTATACCACGAAGATTCTGATTAAGGAATCCAAGAGATATACATTCAAGCCTTGTTTGCATGTAGAACGGAGGTGATTGTCAGGCACGCGTTCATAAGTGAGAATGATGATGAGCGTCACATAATCATCACATTCATCATGTTCTTGGGTGCGAATGAATATCTTAGAACAAGAATAAGCTAAATTGAATGGAAAATAGTAGTAATTGCATTAATACTCGAGGTACAGCAGAGCTCCACACCTTAATCTATGGTGTGTAGAAACTCCACCGTTGAAAATAAATAAGTGATAATGGTGATCATTGGCTTCGGCCCCAGAGAGAGAACCAGAAGAACCAAGATGAAAATACAATAGTAAAAGGTCCTATTTATAGAGAACTAGTAGTCTAGGGTTTACAGAAATGAGTAAATGACGTAAAAATCCACTTCCGAGCCCACTTGGTATGTGCTTGGGCTGAGCGTTGAAGCTTCCATGTGTAGAGACTTTTCTTGGAGTTAAACGCCAGCTTTTGTGCCAGTTTGGGCGTTTAACTCCCACTTTTGTGCCAGTTCTGGTGTTTAATGCTAGAATTCTTGAGCTGACTTGGAACGCCTGTTTGGGCCATCAAATCTCAAACAAAGTATGAACTATTATATATTTATGGAAAGCCCTGGATGTCTACTTTCCAACGCAATTAAGAGCGTGCCAATTGGGCTTCTGTAGCTCCAGAAAATCCACTTCGAGTGCAGGGAGGTCAGAATCCAACAGCATCTGCAGTCCTTTTTCAGCCTCTAAATCAGATTTTTGCTCAGGTCCCTCAATTTCAGCCAGAAAATACATGAAATCACAGAAAAATACACAAACTCATAGTAAAGTCCAGAAAAGTGAATTTTAAATAAAAACTAATAAAAATATAATAAAAATTAACTAAAACATAATAAAAACCTACTAAAAACAATGCCAAAAAGTGTATAAATTATCCGCTCATCACAACACCAAACTTAAATTGTTGCTTGTCCCCAAGCAACTGAAAATCAAATAGGATAAAAAGAAGAGAATATACTATAGACTCCAAATTATCAATGGAACTTAGCTCCAATTAGATTAGCGGGAGTAGTAGCTTTTTGCCTCTGAACAGTTTTGGCATCTCACTTTATCCTTGAAGTTCAGAATGATTGGCATCTATAGGAACTCAGAATTCAGATAGTGTTAATTGATTCTCCTAGTTAAGTATGTTGATTCTTGAACACAGATACTTTATGAGTATTGGCCGTGGCCCAAAGCACTCTGTTCTCCAGTATTACCACCGGATACATACATGTCACAGACACATAACTGGGTGAACCTTTTCAGATTGTGACTCAGCTTTGCTAGAGTCCCCAATTAGAGGTGTCCAGGGTTCTTAAGCACACTCTTTTTTTGCTTTGGATCACGACTTTAACCGCTCAGTCTCAAGTTTTCACTTGACACCTTCACGCCACAAGCACATGGTAAGGGACAGCTTGGTTTAGCCGCTTAGGCCAGAATTTTATTCCTGTAGGCCCTCCTATCCACTGATGCTCAAAGCCTTGGATCCTTTTTATTACCCTTGCCTTTTGGTTTAAAGGGCTATTGGCTTTTTTGCTTGCTTTTTCTTTCTCTTCTCTTTTTTTTTGAATTCACTGCTTTTTCTTGCTTCAAGAATCATTTTTATGATTTTTCAGATCCTCAATAACATTTCTCCTTTTCTATCATTCTTTCTAGAGCCAACAATTTTAACATTCATGAATAACAAATTCAAAAGACATATGCACTGTTCAAGCATACATTCAGAAAACAAAAAGTATTGTCACCACATCAAATAATTAAACCAGTTTCAAGGATGAATTTGAAATCATGTACTTCTTGTTCTTTTGTAATTAAAACAGTTTTCATTTAAGAAAGGTGATGGATTCATAGGACATTCATAACTTTAAGGCATAGACACTAAGACACTAATGATCATAAGACACAAACATAAATAAAACATAAAGCATAACTTTCGAAAAATAGAAAAATAAAGAACAAGGAGATTAAAGAACGGGTCCACCTTAGTGATGGCGGCTTGTTCTTCCTCTTGAAGATCTTATGGAGTGCTTGGGCTCCTCAATGTCTCTTCCTTGCCTTTGTTGCTCCTCTCTCATGATTCTTTGATCTTCTCTAATTTCATGGAGGAGGATGGAATGTTTGCTCCATGTCCATGAGTGGGATCTCTTGTTTGCTCCATCCTTTTCTTAGTGGTATCCATGAGGACTTGGTCCAACCTTTGATCAAAGTTGACCCTTTTTGAGTTTGAAAGGGACCTCGGGGATCACCTTCTTCATGGCCACAACTTCATAGAAGTGGTCTTGATGCACCCTTGAGATGAATCTCTCCATCTCCCATGACTCGGAGGTGGAAGCTTTTGCCTTCCCTTTCCTCTTTCTAGAGGTTTCTCCGGCTTAGGTGCCATAAATGGTTATGGAAAAATAAAAAGCAACGCTTTTACCACACCAAACTTAGAAGGTTTACTCATCCTCGAGCAAAAGAAGAAAGAAGAGAGTAGAAGAAGAAGAAATATAGGAGATGGAGGGGGCTTTGTGTTTCGGTCATCTAGGGTGGGTTTGGGAGGGAAAGTGATTTGAATTTGAATGGTGAGGTAGGTGGGGTTTTATGAAGGATGGATGTGAGTGGTGAAGAGAATGGTAGGATTTGATAGGTGAGGGGTTTTTGGGGAAGAGGTATTGAGGTGATTGGTGAATGGGTGAAGAAGAGAGAGAGTGGTGGGGTAAGTGGGGATCCTGTGGGGTCCACAGATCCTGAGGTGTCAAGGATAGCTCATCCCTGCACCAAATGGCGTGTAAAACGCCCTTTCTGCCAATCCTGGCGTTAAACGCTGGGCTGCTGCCCTTTTCTGGCGTTAAACGCCAGTCTGGTGCTCCTTTCTGGCGTTAAACGCCAGTCTGGTGCCCCTTTCTGGCGTTAAACGCCCAGAATGGTGCCAGACTGGGTGTTAAACGCCCATTTGCTGCCCTTACTGGCGTTTAAACGCCAGCAAGCTTTTCCTCCAGGGTGTGCTGTTTTTCTTTCTGTTTTTCATTCTATTTTTGCTTTTTCAATTATTTTTGTGACTTCACATGATCATCAACCTATAGAAAACATAAAATAACAATGGAAAATAGATAAATATAACATTGGGTTGCCTCCCAACAAGCGCTTCTTTAATGTCAGTAGCTTGATAGTGGGCTCTCATGGAGCCTCATAGATGTTCAGAGTAATGTTAGAACCTCCCAACACCAAACTTAGAGTTTGAATGTGGGGGTTCAACACCAAACTTAGAATTTAGTTGTGGCCTCCCAACACCAAACTTAGAGTTTGACTGTAGGGGCTCTGTTTGACTCTGTTTTGAGAGAAGCTTTTT
>NC_029780.3:13102917-13103464 GCF_000817695.3 Arachis duranensis | reverse complement strand
TGTCAACATCAATCACAGCCTTTGCTGTGGCTAGGAAGGGTCTGCCAAGGATGATGGATTCATCCATGCACTTTCCAGTCTCTAGGACTATGAAATCAGCAGGGATGTAATGGTCTTCAACCTCTACCAGAACATCCTCTACAAGTCCATAAGCTTGTTTTCTTGAATTGTATGCCATCTCTAGTGAGATTCTTGCAGCTTGTACCTCAAAGATCCCTAGCTTCTCCATTACAAAGAGAGGCATGAGGTTTATGCTTGACCCTAGGTCACACAGAGCCTTCTCGAAGGTCATGGTGCCTAATGTACAAGGTATTGATAACTTCCTAGGGTCCTGTCTCTTTTGAGGTAATCTCTGCCAAGTCAAGTCATCCAGTTCTTTGGTGAGCAAAGGGGGTTCGTCCTCCCAAGTCTCATTACCAAATAACTTGTCATTTAGCTTCATGATTGCTCCAAGGTACTTAGCAACTTGCTCTTCAGTGACATCTTCGTCCTCTTTAGAGGAAGAATATTCATCAGAGCTCATGAATGGCAGAAGTAAATCCAATGG
>NC_029780.3:13102245-13102609 GCF_000817695.3 Arachis duranensis | reverse complement strand
CATTGATGGGTTCTCAGGATCATAAGCTTCTTCTTCAGATGAAGCGTCCTTAGTACTGCCTAGTGCAGCTTACATTCCAGATAGACTTTGAGAAATCATATTGACTTGCTGAGTCAATATTTTGTTCTGAGCCAATATCACGTTCAGAGTATCAATCTCAAGAACTCCTTTCTTCTGATTCGTCCCATTGTTCATAGGATTCCTTTCAGAAGAGTACATGAATTGGTTATTTGTAATCATTTTAATGAGTTCTTGAGCTTCTGCATGCGTCTTCTTTAGATGAAGAGATCCTCCAGTAGAGCTGTCTAATGACATCTTGGACAGTTCAGACAGACCATCATAGAAGATGCCTATGATGCTCCAT
>NC_029780.3:13099923-13102038 GCF_000817695.3 Arachis duranensis | reverse complement strand
TGAGTCCAACCATGTCCTAGCTCTGTCTCTTACAGCAAAAGGGAATAGCATAAGTCTGTAGACCTTAGGGTCAACCCCATTGGTCTTGACAGTGTCACAGATTTACAAGAATTCAACTAAAAAATGATGAGGATCTTCCAATGGAAGTCCATGAAACTTGCAATTCTGTTGCATTAGAGAAACTAATTGAGGCTTAAGCTCAAAGTTGTTTGCTCCAATGGCAGGGATAGAGATGCTTCTCCCATAGAAGTCGGGAGTGGGTGCAGTAATGTCACCCAGCACCTTTCTTGCATTGTTGGCATTGTTGTTGTTTTCGGCTGCCATGTCTTCTTCTTGTTTGAAGATTTCTGTTAGGTCCTCTACAGAGAGTAGTGCTTTAGCTTCTCTTAGCTTCCACTTTAAGGTCCTTTCAGGTTCAGGGTCAGCCTCATCAAGAATGCTTTTGTCTTTGCTCCTGCTCATATGAAAGAGAAGAGAACAAGAAAATATGGAATCTTCTATGTCACAGTATAGAGATTCCTTGAGGTGTCAGAGGAAAAGAAGAATAGAAGGAAGAGGTAGAAGAATTTGAACTTATCAAGAGGGATAGAATTCGAATTGTGCATTGAGGAGGAGTGTCAATCCTTAAATAGAAGGATGTGAGAAGAGGGGAAGAACTTTCGAAAATTAAAGTTGGGAAAGAAATAAAGTGATTTTGAAAAAGATTTTGAAATTAGAAATAAAAAAGATATGATTGAAAAATTAATTTTGAAAAAAATGTGATTAAAAAGATATGATTGAAAAGTTATGGTTTTAAAGAGATATGATTGAAAAATAATTTAAAAAAGATTTGATTTTTAAAATTAATGACTTGGCTAACAGGAAATTTTAAAGATATGATTCAAACATTAAACCTTTCTCAACAGAAAAGGCAACATACTTAAAATGTTGAATCAAATCATTAATTGTTAGCAAGTATTTTTTAAAAAGGAAAGAAATTGATTTTGAAAATATATGATTGAAAAGATATGATTTGAAAAAGATTTGATTTTGAAAACTTATGAAAACTTAAAAAAATTTGAATTAAAAACAAAATCTTCCCTCTTGTGCCATCCTGGCGTTAAACTCCCAGAATGGTATCCATTCTGGCGTTTAACGCCCAAAATGCTACCCTTTTGGGCGTTAAAAGCCCAGCCAGATACCCTAGCTGGTGTTTAAACGCCAGTTTTCCTTCTTCACTGGGCATTTTGAACGCCCAGCTTTTTCTGTGTAATTCCTCTGCTGCATGTTCTGAATCTTCAATTCTCTGTATTATTGACTTGAAAAGACACAAATTAAAAATTTTTGAATTTTTAATGATGAGGAATAATTAAAATGTAACTAAAATCAAATAAACAATGCATGCAGGACACCAAACTTAGAAGTTTGTATACTATTGACACTAGCAAATTGAGAATGCATATGAGAAACAACAAAACACTCAAGACAAGAGAATTTAAAGATCAGAGCAAGAAAATCATCAAGAACATCTTGAAGATCAATGAAGAACATAATACATGTAATTTTCGAAAATTAGAAGAATAAAGACATGCAAATGACACCAAACTAAAAATTAGACACTAGACTTAAACAAGAAACATAAAAAATATTTTTGATTTTAAGATTTTATAAATTTTTTTTGTGATTTTTCGAAAATTGAGTGGAAAAGAAAATAAAGAGATTCAAAATTTTTAATAAGAATTCCAGGAATCATGCAATGTTAGTCTAAAGCTTTAGTCTAAAGAGATTAGACATGGCTAGCCAAGCTTCAGCAAGACATTACATTATTGATGAGAATCAATCAGCTTTTGTGATGATAAGAACATCACCTTGAAACTCTAGAATTCATTCTTAAAAATTCTGAAGAAAAATATCTAATCTAAGCAACAAGATGAACCGTCAGTTGTCTAAACTCGAACAATCCCCGGCAACGGCGCCAAAAACTTGGTGCACGAAATTGTGATCATCAATGGCGCCATCAACATGGTACGCTCAATTGCAATCTCAACTCTTTATCATAACTTCGCACAACTAACCAGCAAGTACACTGGGTCGTCCAATTAATAAACCTTACGCGAGTAAGGGTCGATCCCACGA
>NC_029780.3:13098945-13099589 GCF_000817695.3 Arachis duranensis | reverse complement strand
ACGCGTTCATAAGTGAGAATGATGATGAGCGTCACATAATCATCACATTCATCATGTTCTTGGGTGCGAATGAATATCTTAAAACAAGAATAAGCTAAATTGAATGGAAAATAGTAGTAATTGCATTAATACTCGAGGTACAGTAGAGCTCCACACCTTAATCTATGGTGTGTAGAAACTCCACCGTTGAAAATAAATAAGTGATAATGGTGATCATTGGCTTCGGCCCCAGAGAGGGAACCAGAAGAACCAAGATGAAAATACAATAGTAAAAGGTCCTATTTATAGAGAACTAGTAGTCTAGGGTTTACAGAAATGAGTAAATGACGTAAAAATCCACTTCCGGGCCCACTTGGTGTGTGCTTGGGCTGAGCATTGAAGCTTCCATGTGTAGAGACTTTTCTTGGAGTTAAACGCCAGCTTTTGTGCCAGTTTGGGCGTTTAACTCCCACTTTTGTGCCAGTTCTGGCGTTTAACGCTAGAATTCTTGAGCTGACTTGGAACGCCTGTTTGGGCCATCAAATCTCGGACAAAGTATGAACTATTATATATTGCTGGAAAGCCCTGGATGTCTAATTTTCAACGCAATTAAAAGCGTGCCAATTGGGCTTCTGTAGCTCCAGAAAATCCACTTCGAGTGCCGG
>NC_029780.3:13077202-13098904 GCF_000817695.3 Arachis duranensis | reverse complement strand
AAATCACAGAAAAACACACAAACTCATAGTAAAGTCCAGAAAAGTGAATTTTAAATAAAAACTAATAAAAATATAATAAAATTAACTAAAATATACTAAAAACCTACTAAAAACAATGCCAAAAGCGTATAAATTATCCGCTCATCACTATTCCTTTTCTCATCAAGCTAAAGAATGGAAGGGCTTTAGCTGCCGATGCGCCGAGGAAATGGGACAGGGCCGTGAGTCTTCCGGCCAACCTTTGCATGTCTTTGATGCGTCCCAGGCTCGTCATTCACAAAATTGCCTCGCACTTCTCAGGGTTGGCTTCAACTCCCCTCTGTATTATCATGAAACCCAGGAACTTCCCGGCCTCTATGGCAAAAGCGCACTTGAGAGGGTTCAGTCTCATGTTATGTCGTCGGAGGGACACGAACATAGTTTTTAAGTCACGGTCTTCCGATTGGCTGGTCTTTACCAGGATGTCATCTACGTACACCTCTACCGACTTTCCGATCAGGTCGGCAAAAATTTTGCTTATCAGCCTTTGATAAGTCGCTCTCGCATTCTTTAATCCGAACGGCATTACCCTGTAGCAGTACGTGCCACCTAGCGTTATAAACGCTGTTTTCTCCTCGTTAGGCCGGTGCATCGGTATCTGGTTATAACCAGAGTACGCGTCCATGAAACTCAGAAAACAGTATCTCGCAGCCGCGTCGACTAAAGCATCGATGTTGGGGAGGGGAAAAGTGTCCTTAGGGCATGCCTTGTTGAGGTTCGAGTAGTCTACACACATTCTCCATTTCCTGTTGGCTTTCCTAACCAGGACTACGTTCGACAGCCAGGTCGAGTAGTCTAGTTTCCGGATGAATCTTGCTTCTAACAAGCTGGTCGTTTGCTTGGCCACTTTGTTGGCTCTCTCCTGGGACATCTTCCTTCGTCTTTGGGCCACGGGCTTGGCATCTACCTTCACAGCCAGGTGATGTGACATGAACTGGGGCTCGATCCCCGATATGTCGGCTCGTGTCCAGGAAAACAAATTGCCATTTGCTCAAATAATCTCTAACAAAGGCTCTTTCAGGTTGTAGGGGAGGTTTCTGTTCACGAAAGTGAACTTGTCCTCTAAGTCCCCGACCCTAAACTTTTCCATGTCTCCTTTAGGCTCTAGTCTCGGTTTGTCGTCAATCCTAGCGTCCACATCGGTTAGGAAGACCCCAGATGCTTCCTTCGACTTCTTCCTTAGGGAGAGGCTGGTGTTGTCGTACGCGATCGTCGTTTCCAAGTCTCCCCTGATGGATCCCACCGACCCATCGTCGGCTGTAAACTTCATGATCTACAGCTTGGTACATATTACTGCACAGAACTCATTGATTGTTTTCCTCCCCAAGATAAGGTTGTAAGCTGTGGAGTCCCTCAGAACGACAAACTCT
Organism: Arachis duranensis; assembly: GCF_000817695.3. NCBI lineage: Eukaryota > Viridiplantae > Streptophyta > Magnoliopsida > Fabales > Fabaceae > Arachis > Arachis duranensis. The sequence continues at coordinate 13,097,495 of NC_029780.3, read as the reverse complement.
GCCATTAGCGTCCTCTTTCTTTGACCTTCTCCTATGGAGACTGGGAGGGAGACTGTCATGTCAGGTTTTATAAAATTATCTCCTAGGCCAACCACTCCGTGTTGATGAGTTTTTAAGTCAGTTTCTCGGAGGCCCAGGGCGTCAAACACGTTTCAGAACATAATGTTGGAGTCGGCGCAATTTCAATGAGAATTCGCTGACCAACCCTATTCCTACCATTGTCGTGATTACCATGGGAGGATTCTCTGGTATGTCACTTAGCGTCCTCCGGTTCGAATGATATTCTTGGGGTTCTTCTGGGGGCCGGGAGGGTCCGTGGCTAGTTGATGATACGGCCAGAACCTTAGCGTCTTTCTTTGCTGCCGACTTCGATCTCGGTGATGTGTCCCTTCCGACTACGACATTCACGACTGTATGGCTGCGGTCGTTGTCTTCTTTGGCCTCTCGCCTTGGCTTCACAATGCGGCTTCTGTCGTTGTCAGATCGGTCGCGCCCTCGCCTTCTGGGTTCTCTTATGAACTGTGAGAACTCCGCCATTTTTCCTTCACGAATCGCCTGTTCCAAGGCGTCCTTCAAGTCACAGCAATCTTGGGTTTTATGGCCAAAACCTTTATGGTAGTCACAGTAGAGATTTTTGTTTCCGCCAGTTTTGTCTTTGATTGGAGAGGTTTCGACAAGATGCCTTTGTCAGCTATCTGTTGGTACACCTCAATGATCAAAGCCGTTAGAGGGGTATAGTTCATGAACTTTCCTACCCGGGAGAACAGTTTGAAGGGTTTAGTCGGCCCTCCGTCCTTGGAGTGCTCCTTGGGCCTTTCCCCGTTGCCGGGATGGCGGGTAGGAAGATAGGCAGGCTGCCATTTGTTGGCTGCCACCACTTGTACTGACCTTTTCATCGTTGATGTACTCTCTCGCCACATTCTGGATTTCTTGCATGGTCCACACAGGTTTGGTAGTGAGGTGTTTCCTGAAGTCTTCATTCAACAGCCTGTTTGTCAGACACAAGCTGGCCACAGAATCGGTCAGGCCGACAATCTCCAGGTATTCGTCGTTGAACCTGTCAAGATACCTCCTGGTCGGTACACCGCTTCTTTTGGTTACCCCTAGGAGGTTGATCAGGTACTTGGCTTTGGCAATGCGCGTGGTAAATTGTTCTAGAAAACCACGGGTTATGTCCGCAAAAGTCGTCACAGATCCTTGAGGGAGAGCGTTGAACCATCGGATTGCCGGTCCTGCTAGGGTCACGGGAAAAGCGCGACATCTCACCTTGTCACCCACACCCTCCAGGTTCATCCTGGTCTCAAAGGCCGTTAGGTGTTCTAGGAGATCCTGGGTTCCGTCGTATCTCATGTCCGTTGTCTTGTCAAAATATTTCGGCAGCCAGACCTCGAGAATGGAGTGGTGAAAAGGGGTTGCTCCCATTATTATGGGGTTTTGTCACCTTCTCGGTCTCTCCCTGCTCTCTTCTCGGTCTTCCTCCTCAGCATGTCTCGCTAAGGGGGTCGAGTGTAGATTATGGGGTCTTGTTATCTCCTCGATATTTTCCTACTCTTCCCTTGGGCCTCTGACTCCACGCGGGTCGGCGGGGATCGGGAGCTCAGTGTCTGCCTGGTGTGGTTCCTCTGGGGGCTTCTTCCTCGGGTTTTCCCTCTCCTTTAGGGAGAACGGGAACGAGGTTGACTCGGACCAGGCTAGTAGCACTCCCTGGTCACCAGCTCCTTGTCAAGGTTTTGCACCCTGTGACGCAACTTCTGCATTATTCTCGCGCTGTCGCTTCCCGTTCCTCCGAAGGGACGCCTTTCCCTGGAACGGGAGGGAGGCTCATCCCCGCGGGAGGGAGATCTCGTGCGTTCGTGGGAAGAGGCCAAGGAGGCCACCCTACTGGTTTGGTAAGCGTTTTCCTCTACGCGCGGCTCACCTTCCACTTGCCCTTCCACTAGGCTCAACAGAAAATCCATTCAGGCCAGATTCGTCCCCACAGACTGCGCCAATGTTTGGTTTATCGGTTCCTGAACGGGTCGGAGGTGATGTGTATGCGGGGGTGACTGAGGATCTGGATCCGGGTCATTTGTGCGTGATTGAACCTCCTGGGTTGACGTTGAAGGAAGAGGGATGGAGCTTCACGATCTCCCGAGTTGTTGGCGTGATGAGGGGGGAGCCACCTGCAAAAGGGGCTTCGACACTCAAGTCAGAATCCATACAAAGTGGCAGAATATGTGAGGGTTAGGTGACGTACCTTGGGAGAGGGGTAGGACCCTCCCCTTATCTAATCTATACCTAGGGCAGGTCCCACGGGAGCAGACCTGCCTTCCAGAAAACTTCCTTCCCCAGCTGTCAGGTACCTCGCTGGCGGGGAGGAGGTGTATTGGGTTTCCTCCTGGTTTAGATTTTGTATATCTGTCGGGTCGGCCGGCTGGGTCGAGGCATTGGACCAGCTGGGCCGGGTCGGAACATAATCATAATTAAATTCTTAACTAATTAATTTATTATCCAAATGAAAAGGAAAGAAATCAAATATGAAAAAAACAGAGAAAGAAAATTAGATAATATATCTTTATATAAGTTTAAATAACATTCAAACTAATTTTTTTGGCCTTCTAAATAAGATCTGATCACATCTGCCAAAAGAAATAAAATAAAATAAAAAATCAAAACTTAGCATTGCAAATAATAATAATAATAATAATAATAATAATAATAATAATAATAAACTTAAGAATTGTAAAAAGTCTTAGAAAAAAAGTAAAAAATTTTAAAGAACCCATTTAAAAAATAAACCCTTGTAAAAGCAAATTTTGAGCTAAAAGTATTTATGAATGAAGCTATTGATATATAAAGAAGTATTTTTCTTTATCCATCCCTAATAATAGCTTTACGGTTATTCGTCACTAAAGTCTCATTTTCAATAATTAATGAACATGCCAACATCACTAAGAATAGATTAATACCACATTTTACTTTTTTATTTTAGTTTCTTCATTCCATCATACACAAACGTTATCAAATTTAGGAAAAAAAGAACCAAAGTATTTTAATTAGTAAAACTAAAAATAAAAAAGGAGAATTGTTTTTGATGCAAGAAATTCAATACTGCAGAGCCTAATATGTAAAAGACACAATAATCTTAAATTGAATATTTTCACCAGATCAATAAAGTTGTCTTAGACAAAAAATGATAATATTATCTGTAATTGAATGTGTCTTTAATTCTGGGCATACTTTTTTAAATAAATTCCATCATTACCAAATACAGCAACAACTTCACACTTAGCAAACTCTAAACAAATTAAATATAAAGTTTTTACCAAAATGGCCATTTGTACGGGATATTTTTATAATAACTAATGAAATATAGATTGATAAATGAAGTTGGACTATAAATAATAAACCAACTCAAATAATAAATTAAAAGCACTATTTCAATAAATTTACCTGTAACAAAATTTCATGTGTCAACTAATATAAATATTCTATCACTACATTTTTATAAGATTTATAAATCATCATAAAAATTAATTTTAAATGAGTGCATTACCCGTGTTTCGCACGGACATGTTTAATGTTCAAACTATATAGACAAAATGAATTAAAGAATAATGGAAAAAAAATATGAATAAACACAAATACAGAATATATAATAGTTAAAGTGAATAGAAAAATGTATGAATGAAAAAACAACATTATCTTAGAACAACATTTAACATCAGAAAATTGAAAATTGAATAGAAATGACCTAATAGAAACACAATCATAAAACTACAACATAACCTGAATGGATTGCTTACAAAAGGCTTTTATAAAACTCATATAGATAATATATATTAATTTTATTAAAGCAACCTTGCTACATGGTAAAATGACAATTGTTCAATTGAATGAACTGTTGTACAAAAAATCATATATTGCATTAAATCGTACTGCAATACTTCATTTATAAATTGAACTATTTAAAAAATGTGTAAAATTAAGCATGTAAAATACTTAAAAATAATGGAACTATTTAGAAAAGTTAGACTGTATGTTATAAGTTATCAGTTATCACTTTATCTGTTGTTATATCATGAAAAATATGTTAAAAGTTCTTGGTCATTCATCATCAAATTTGACAGCAAAATTCAAAGCAAACTACCAAAACCACAACATAAAAACTATGAATAGTTATGAATCAGTCAAACACCAAACATTAACATTAGATTAAACCAAAATTAAAGTTTAGCGATCAATTAAATTTTGTATTGTACTAATAGATGCATAAATACATATATGTATGAACACATACAATGACAATAAAAAAAAGAATTTTATCTTTTTTTATTGTTTTTTTATTTGAAAAAAGGATCAAAAAAATAATTTCTCTGGCTCTCAATAATCAAAATAATAATAATATATCAATAATCATACATTCAGTAAAAAAAAATGAAATAACTAATTGCAAATTCTATATTTTAATTATTTTTTAATATTCACCAAAAAGGATTTAATATTAGTGAATATTAACGTTATTCTCATCTGTCATAAGCATGAAAAAGTATGTTGCCTTACCCATGTCAGTTGACAACAATAGTTAATGATAAGTATTACAAATTAGCAATTAATGTAACTTCAACCAAAAAAATTATCATCTAATAATATTCATTCTATTCCATTACATATTTCATAGACTTACTATTACTCACACAAAACTAATACCAAATAGGATAAGTATTATTTGTTCTTTCTTCTGTTATGACTCCAACCAAAAAAATTATCATCTAACACCAATCATTCCATATTTTCATTCCATTACATATTTCATATATTAACTATTTCTCACTAAGAGCTAGTGCCTAGTAGCATAAGTATGATTTGCTCTTTCTTTTAAAAAACACTAATAGTCTAACACAAATCAAGAATATTTTGAATTTTAAATGTGAGTACACCTGTTATCCAAAAAAATAGATAATTCACAATTTTGATTTTTACACATTGTTATGAACAAAATATTTGACAAAATGTAACATGTGATATATGACTCAATTTAACTACAAAAAAACAATCCAAAAAGATAAATAGTAAACACACCAATAATAACATGAAAAAAAACTTTTAAATTTTAAAGAAAAATATAAAATTCAACTCAAGATTAACAAAGTCACTACTATCCGTGCAAAGCTTCAAGGCGCTGGGATTAACAATTTCTCTTGTCCAACCTAAAAATTTTAATAAAATTAAAAATTTAAAGAAGTAAAATATATTTTTTTGGTTTCATAAGGACTTCAATTAAACTTTTCAATTTGTTTTTATTGCATGCTAATAATCAAATTTAGCCTGAATATAAGCAACCTTTAAATGCATAATTTTGGCCAAACATATAAATTTTTTAAATTAAGAAGGCAAATTTGGCAAACATGTATGAAAATAATTTAAAAAAAATAAAAAAATAAAAGAATGAAGAAGAAGTAAAACTCATATGTAGAGGATACTGTCCCAAATATTCCAATAACAAAGTCTGAAGAAGAAAAAAAATTTAAAAAGTCCAAAAATTCACAATACAATACATATTTATACTATCTATTAATATTGAATGAAACTAAAGAGACCAAACACATGCCAATATGAATAAACTTTTTTTGAATATTCTTCAATCTTAGATTTAAGCCTAAATAAAAGATAAATGAGAAAAATAAAATTAAATACCAAGAGAATGATGATCAAATTAACTAAGAAGTTTGGGAGACATACTTATATAATGTATGTCCAAAAATCCCACAATTGTAGTAGCAGCTTCAGTCGCATCTAGCACCACCTATGTCTACTTGCACTATACGAATACAGTGTCTACTGAATCAGTCATAAAAGGTAAAAATAAAAGAAAGAGTAAACTACCATTTGTACTCACGAAAGTTGAAAACACTGACATATCTACCCATAGAAAAAAAATTACCATTTGTACCCATAAAAAATTATTTTTATAGGCAAAATTATCCAAACCCTAAAAAATTAAATAAAATTCTTAAATTATCCTTCTCTCCACACTATCATCTCCTTCCTCCCTCCTCTCTCTCTCAATGTTCTCAGTCACCCAATCCCAGCATCGACCACAAACCACCGTCTCACCCTCCTCATCATCGTTCACCCTTCTCCGCTAGCAACGTCGCGGACCCCAGCCCAGGAGCACCGCGCCAGCTTCTCCTCGCCACCATCACCATCGGCCTCAAACCAGAGCCTACCGCATCAGAGACCCTCCTCTTCACGCTACCTTATCGCCGCCATAGCCAACCATCTTCACCTCTTTCTGCGTCGTAGAACCACCACCGCCGCTGCTCTTCCAGTTGAGAGGAACAACGCCGAGGTCGCGGTCATTGAAACTCTCTCTGTCAGGACATGTGTCAATGACTCCAATGATGAGATCTGAACCGAAATCCGTTTCCTTGAGGAGGCCGGCCCTGTCGGCAGTTTTGAGGCCCAAGAACTGCGGCGAGCGAGTAGTGTGGAGTTGGCGGACCTGCTCCGGGATCACTGCGACGACGTGGGACAATGATTCCAGCTTTTGGGTCTCTAAAGGTGAGAGCTTTGTTGAGAAGCTGTGAAAGATAGTGTCGTAAGTGTGAAGGACGGCGGCGGAGGCAGCGGCGGTGGTGGTTTCAGCTGTAGTGGCATGGTTGATAATAGAAGCGAGAGAGGATTCATACTAGTCCTTATGGGTTGGGAAGATGGAGGGCTTGGCTTCATTTCATGGTGGACTTGCACCATGAAGGTGTTCTTCTTCTCCGGGGAAGCGGCAGCAAGTGTTGCTATGACTGTGAGGATGAAAGAGAGAAAGGTGTGGCAATGAGCCATTGGAGCAGCGGTGGGGACTGAGTGGGAAGTAATGGTGAGAGTGTGTTAGAAATGAAAAGAGGGGTGGTGGCTGGGTAAAGAGGGTAGTGGTGGGATTTGAGATTAGAAAGGGAAAGAAAGGTGGTGGCTGGGTGAAGAGGGTTAGGGTTAGAAAGGTGATTGGGTGAAGGAGGCAGTGTGGTGGTGAAGATAAGGGTAATTTAGAGATTTTAGATAGTTTTTTAGGGTTTGGATAATTTTGTCTGTAAAAATAAATTTTTATGGATACAAATGATAATTTCTTTTTTCTATGGGTAGATATGTGAGTATTTTTAACTTTCGTAGGTACAAATGGTAGTTTACTCGTAAAGGAAAAGAAAAGAAAAAAACTCTTATCATTCTTAAGTAATATTACTATGTATTGTATATGTGGATATAGTGCATGTTTGTGCGCCATTATTTTGTTAAAAAAAGATCTTTTTTTTTATTTTTTAACGTGTTTGGCAAATTTCTAGTAATAAAAGTAAAAGCACTAGTAAAATAAAAAAATGATCTTTTTTAAGAAGTTGTAATTTATATCTTTTTTTAAAAGATCTTTTTTTCTTAAAAAAAAAGATGCTTTTCATGTAATAAATAAACAAAAAAGTACTTTTATATTGTTATATCCAAACATAATTGATAAATAAAAAGATCTTTTTACATGAGATATCCAAACATAAAATTACTTTTACTTCTCTATAAAATCTTTTAAAAAAATATAACTTGAAAAAAGATCTTTTTTAAAAACTCACCCAAACGAACCCATAATCATTAATTAATCCATAAAAAAATTAATATATGAATAATGAACGATGCTCTGCTCACAAATACAAACATTACTATATATTATTCTTGCACCAAAAACAAATATATCTGAATCTCAACTGAAATATCTATCTTACCAAAATTAACAAATATCATATGCAAATAATTAATTTTCAATTGCAAAGTTATCTAGTATTGTACGGCTAGCGACTAACGGTCTAATGCCTATGCATAATTGAAAAACAAATCAGTTCTCTTCAACTTTGATTGTCCAGAATTCTCTGGTCTATTGATATGAAAATCATATTTTTTTCCAATAATTGATTCCTGAAAAAATTTGCAGAGGAGATAATTATGAATGTATCTATGTATTTTTTAAATTTTATATATGTGAATAATTTATTGTAAATTAAAATTTCATTTAAAAATTTTTGACCGACAAACTGCATGCACAAGCTAAAAATTAAGAAAAAAATATTAAATAATTTTTTATAATTATTTCAAAACACAACGAAATTTTGATAAAAAAAATATCTAACTCGATTTTTGAATTTTATTTTTATGAAATTGATTAAGTTTTATGAAAAAAATATCAATATTATTTTTTTGATACAGGATTAATCAATCTCAAAAAATAAAGATCAAGAATTGAGTTGAATATTTTTTTTTTCTTAAAAAAGTCAATAATATTTTTTTTGTCATTGTGAGGATCAGGTTGGATATTCATTAAAAAATTAATGATTTGATTTAATAAAATCACTAACAAACGACCCGAACCGATTTCCGGTTAACCCGCGAACAAAGTGCCTCTGCGAACTTTCTCGCTATCTCTCGATCGAGTCTCCACTCTTCCGTCGTCGTCTCCAGCACCAGGCCGCCACCTGCACACTACATCTGTAACTTCTCCACCGCAAGCAACCAAGATAAGTGCCTCGCCGCTGTTCTGGTCAGTTCAGGTAGGCTTATTTTGTTCAAATGATCTTCTACGGCCATGAACATTCCTAACCTTATCTTGTCAAATGATCTCTTTTTTGATGGTTTTATATCCTGGCTTTCATTGCTTTATGAATCTTCTGACTTGAAGTCCTGTGCTTTCATCTTGGGGTTGTGAAAAATTTTGCATTGTCGTGGATTGGATTAGTTCTGTTTGCTGTGGACGATTCTTCAGTTGTAATTTTCGCTACAGCCTTGAGGCCGAATTACTTGTTATTTTTGCTTTTGCAGTTCTTGAGTGTTTATAGAGTTGAGGGAAAGTTGAAATTTTTACATTTTTATGGAATTGGAACAAATTGGAGCTGCATCATATGCTTTATATTTTGTTGGTACTGTATTGTTAGCTACATTCAATAAATTTAACCCCATTCGATCATAATTTGGATTGAAGTTTCCAATCCTGTTCATCTCAAGAATTCTTGAACTTTGGGACAAAAGAATCTCGCTTTAGTATTTGAAGATACTCCCTCCCTTCTCTCCCTATTCTGTTGATTAAAGTTATTGTTTTGAAAAAAAAAAAAAATACAGTACAGATTAATCCAGCAGTAACATATTTTTTCCACTTTCTGAAAAGTTTCTTTGCAACATTTTTCCTTATAATCCTCTTTCCTAAAAGTCAAGTGTTTTACTGGCCACATTTTATTTCCTCAAAGCATAAGAAAGGTGTGTTGATTTGATTCTACAACAGGAACTTATTGTTTTTGTAATGAGTTATGTCTTATGTTTGCTGAATTCTTGGCTTTGGTTTCATTTGTGGTATATGCACATGCCTTTTGTCTTTTTGTTTGGCCCAAGTCATATAAGCCACGTTTTATAGATTTCTTATTGAAGTTGATTTGTTCTGGGTGATGATTTATGAGTAACATTTTTTTGAAATTGTTTTCCTATGTAGGTACTCATATTTGTAATGATTTTGATTGATGTATTTAACCAAATGTTGCAGGTGTCCATGTAAATCATGCAAGAGTCGCTGTTCAAGGAATCAAAATCCCTGTCATATTCACGGTCTGCTAACTTTTCAAACACTGATTTTGTGATTTTGTTAAATATGTTTTTTGTATCCGGTTTTCCTTTGATTTTTTGTTTGCTGAGAGCTTCCTTTTATTTGTGAACACATTGTTAGCTCATGATTTTGAGGTTAAAAAATTGATGCTTTAATGAAGTTCAATCACTATGTTGTGAGCACTAGAATTAATTTTATTTTCAGTCATCAAGCTTCCCCTTAATGAAATTTGTACGAATACCTTTCATCAAATTTATGCAGTTCCTAGCTCTACATTTTATATGAAGTTTTATTGAACATGATGTTTCAGTTTCAAATTGTGACACCTGTGTTACTTAGCCAACAGATCCATGGTTGTTCAAACTTTTTTCTTTATGCTTGTTATTTCATCTGTTTGAAACTCAATAAAAGCTACTGTTTTTGCTCTTCTTTAAGGGAAAAAAGTGTTGGACATGAGTCCAAATTTCATTTCTTTTTGTATTATTTCTTAACTTCACTTGATCTTGAATTTCTCTATTAGGCAAGTATTTGTTCTTCATCACTGTTCTTAATATTGGTATATCTTGATATTGCTCTCCTTTTATTTATGGTATCTTGCTACTGGTTATATATCCTAGAACCATTTGGTCTTTATTTTGTTGCAGTATATTGTTTGATTGTAATGGAAATAGCCATAATGATAATTAGTCTTGTGACTTTTGAGAGGCAGATGTTGTCAAAAGGTAAAATAAAATTTTCAAAGTGTCAAAAATTAATTTATAAGTTAAAAAATTTTTATATTTAAATAAAAAACCAGTTTTTTTTTTTAAAAATCAGTTTTTAGATAAAAAGTACCACTTTTCTGTGCAAAATCCTTTTTTTTAAAAAAAAAAAACTGGTTTATTGGTTTGATCATTTAAAACCAGCTTGGTTTAGGGCTTGCTTGGGTGAGTTTGAGTTTTTGCGAAAAAGATCTTCTTTCAAGTGAATATTTTTTAAAAGATCTTATAAAAAAATAAAAGTAATTTTATGTTTGGATATTTCATGTAAAAATATCTTTTTATCTAACAATATAAAAATACTTTTTTTGTTTATTTATTGTGTTAAAAACATCTTTTCTTTTATGTAAAAAAGATCTTTTAAAAAAATGTAAATTGTAACTTCTAAAAAAAGATGTTTTTTTTAAATTTTTCTAGCGCTTTTACTTTTACTACTAAAATTTTTATAACAATTTAATGACATCCAAACAAGCAAACCAAATTTCTAGTTAACCAAATTTTTTATTTCTTGGTTAACTTTAACCATATGCAGCTCTAGCCCCAATTGCTTACATTAGATTTGCCTTCTGAACCCAGAGTGTCTGTTAACCTAAACTCGATTTTTCGAGGAGGAGAGAATTGTAGCTGAAAATAAATAAGTTGTTGGCCAGCAATTCTTCGATTATGGATGATACAATATATACGTCAGACAAATCTTCTGCTCCCTCGCTGAACCCTTCGCGGACGATTTGTCATGTGTAAGTCCTTCTATCTTTCTATATCATTTTCACGTGTGAGTGTTTTAGTATGCTAAGGTGATCAGAAAATTTCTCTCTATTTTTCCTTTTTGTTTATTTAATTTATTAATTGTGTAGTTCTCATCTTTTGGAAGTGAAATGAAATCTAAATTTCTAGTTTCTCTAAGATCCTTGAGTTTTATATCAATGGTTTGGTTTGAGTTCAGTACCGTGATATCATTTGATGATTTGCAACAAACCCCCTGTTTCCTGGTAAACTGATGAAGCCTCTTTGATTTGTTCCTTTTCATATAATGGCAGATGTCAGAAGCAATTTTCACAGTACACTTGTCCTAGATGCAATTCGCGATACTGTTCTCTCCATTGTTACAAAGTAAGTTACCTATATGCCCATTTGAGTTTGGTATTTAAGTATCTGATAAAGATTGAGATGCGAGTAAACTATAAACTGGCATCATTCATCAACTATTCTATTTTCCACCATGTGTTATGGAAATGGCATGTTAAGATACCTTAATATATATGCTACAAATGTTTTGAGCACAAAATATTGAATGAATTATTTGCACGCTGGTTTTACTGTTGGAGAATCTCACGGTTTCTGATTTTCAACTATGTTATGTTATGTTATTATGGTTTACATTTGCATTTGGCTTCTTCTTCCATTTTGTTGTGTTTGACTAAGTTTGTAAAAGCATTGTCTAAATTCTGGCTTTCCATGCATCTTTTAGAAACCGGATATCAAACTAGGCTGTTATACGAGTGGTGTTGCTTGTTTCTCTTCATGTGCATTTATTATGCCAACTTTACTTTCGCCCGTGGCTGAAATATTTTGGCAATTGGTTATAATTTTCTTTGGCTATCTTGATCTTTTTGATAAACTGCAGTAATTATTGATACTTTTTTATTGTAAAATTACAGTCTCATAGTCTCTGTTGTACGGAATCCTTCATGAGAGAAAATGTAGTTCAGGAGCTTCAGCAGATCCAGCCTGATGAACAAACCAAACATAAAATGTTAGACATACTGAAAAGATTTCATTCAGAAGAGGAAATGGATGATAGCATAGATGACAATGAGGATTGTAAGTCAAACATTTTGCTGCTTCCATAATACAGATTGGTTTTGTAGCAGTCATTTTCTTTTTGATATTTGCCTTCTCTGAGGTTCTTTCTCTCTGTTGATCATGACACTTGTGGGCTCTGTCGTAAACCAAATTTGGTTTCTCCTGAGGTTTTCTTAGATGATTATTCCAAACTCTCCTTGATCATGATCACAAAAATCTTAATGCATACGTCATAATCTGATAAATTGATAATCCATAAGGTCTGGAATTTTTTGAAGAACCTTAAGATGGTACGTGGCACTGCACAAAATAATTTGAAACACAGATTTCTCTGGGATAAGATTAGGTGGTTTGTTGGACATATTGTCAAGCAGATTTCTTTTTACAGGGTTGTCAGGGACAATTATGTTGATGTTCCTTGTTATGTAATGTGCTAATTTTCCCTTGTATCTGACGAATTATTTCATGTTCTGCTGCTTTGTACAGTTTTCTGTCTTATTGTACATATTTCATCAAAAATAAAAGTAAAAGAGCTAGAAAATATCCAAATAAACTGCAGATTGTAAATTGAGGAGAATGAACACAGAGCAGGACCACAACAGAAGCTGGTAATAAATTCAAAATAATTCTATAGTATTAAGTCATATAGTATAAAGGAGTGTACAGAAAGAGGAGGAAAATTACTATGAATACTTGAAAACAGCTTAATTCTGAAATAATTCTTTTATTCCTTCCAAAACTTATGTGAGAATATTTTAGTTGCTAGCTTCTTTAAACATAGAATAAGCAGTATCCAAACATGCCTAATTCTTTAAACCCTAAACCTTTATTTATTTATTTTTTATTTATGAACAAAAGAATACTATAATAGATGGTCATTGATTCTTTTCGACTGGTTTCTTTGCTTATGCAGATTCAACACTATCTGAGGGCATAGTGCAGAAATTTTTGTCTGGTAAGTTCTTTTATAATGCCTCCCCCACCCCCACCCCCACCCCCTTTCTCTTCTCTTCTCTTCTGTTGTCAACTCAGTTAAAGTGGATTTTGTAAATGTTGATATGTTGTATAAATCAAATTCTGCACCCTTATTGGTTGTATTTTATGGCCATTTAACTGTTAGATTATGCTGATTTGGGTGTACCTACTCACAGGACAAGAAATCAGTTTTGATGACTTATCTGTTGAAGAGAAGAAAAGATTTCAAAGAGCTATTGCCTCTGGTGAATTGAGCAAGATGATCAAACCTTGGGAACCATGGTGGTCAAAACTTTCTGCCAGAAAAATCCGTCTTAGTAAGGAAGGAACTCAACTTGTTCAACCACTTGCAGAGGAGGAGCTGGAAGATGATATTGAAAATCATGATTCCTCCAAAATTCCTCTTGGTCCGGAAACTCCACTTCCTCCTGTAAGCCGGCTTAGTTCTAAGGAGCCGTCGCCCATTTTAACGGTTCACCTAGTCGATATCTTATATAGCTACTGCTTCACTCTCCGCCTATACAATGGAGATTGGAGGTCAGACCCATTAGGATCTGTTTTGGTTGTATTCAGCGTGTCCTCAGTGTTGGGTCAAGGTGGGCAGCCAGAGACTGTACTGGAAGCTCTCTCTCATTGCTTGCAACAGATATGCTCTCCGGCGTTCCGTCACATGGGCGGGTTGCAATTTGGTTTTGGTGTTATTGATAATGTGATCAGCCTGCTCGAATTAGGAAGTTCTGCCTTGATTTGTGCCCTCTGTGATATGTATCGATTGGTTCAAGAAGCGGGGAAGGTGGCCAAATCAGAAAAGCCAAGAAATTCAAGGAAAGATGAGATTAGAAGTACTATTCGGCATGCAGAAAGAAAGATTTATTTCATCATGTGTTGGGTTCATGAACAGCCTCCGGAAGCATGGTCTTCTTTAGCAGCCATTGTAAGAACAGAAAAGGCATCAGTCATGGAATCTCAGTGGAGTGGTAAAGGTCAAAAGTTAAACAACAAAGCAGAAACCAAAGGGAAATGTTTAATTGAAGAGATTAATGATTAACCAGTTACTTAATCCTTGTTTGCCTAGCAGTTATAAACATGCTTCTACATATAGAAATTTGGGGATGATGCAGCCTCCGATTGTGGAATGTGGAAACAAATTTGCAATACCTACAATTAAGTAAAAGAAATTAGATAGATTAACCATATGTTAACCACTGTAAACAAATTGGCAATACCTGCAATGTGCTATCTAGTATCTATATTGAATAACTTTTTATGCATGCTAATTTTAATTGATTCGATCTCCGCATTATGTGAATATTTATCATTTGGTTTTGCTGATTAGCTTCCTAATTTTAGAAAATTTTCTGAAAGTCGGTTGCATGCAAGTCTGGAACATCATCACTAAAGAAGAATTGGAGCATTCTTATGTAGCCAACCAATTTATGTTCTTATTTTTTGAAGGTATTAAAAATGACCAAAATTTTGTGTTTCAAAATTGAAATTTTAGTTCTAATTTTTTATCATCAAACATAATATTGGATCTTAGTCTTTTAATATCAATACTTCAAAACAAAAACAGATTTAGTGCCTAGGCACTGCAACAGAATAGCTCATATTACTGCTAGATAATTAGATTAGGTAGCACAGGAGCATAGGTAGTTCGAACAAGGACTCTAACCTTTATAGCATAGGGTAATAAATGGATATTGAGGTGAGGAATATGCCTTTTAGAGATTGTATAAGTCTTATGTATTGTCTAGCTGTTTGGATGAATATAAATGTTGTTTTGAACTGAATTATTGACTGATTTTGTTAAACTGGTGGTTGTTGAATTGGTTCTTAAAGTTTTGGAATTGAGTTGAATTATTAGAAAAATGATTTGGTTTTGAACCCGTTAAAAAAAATTGAAGAATAGTTTGGTTGGGATCCGAAAATGGTGGTAAAGTCTAAGTTATAGGGGAGATGTTGTCGAAATTTTATTATGAAATTTAAGACTTTGTTTGATATGTTATTTAAAAAAGGATTGGATTTGAGAGATTCTATTATTTGATTCTTGATTTATTAAGAAAATCAATATGTCGTGAGTTTAATTTATTTAAGAAAAGTATATGTTTTGAGGTCGATTTAGTAAGGAAAGAATTATACTATTTTGAGTTCGCTTTATTTTGAAAAGAATTATTTTACAATTTTAAATTATTTAAGAAAAGTATTATGCTTTAAGGTCGATTTAAATATGAAAAAGGTTTATGTTTTGGATTTTACTTAAAGATTTCATTCCGAGGAATTTTAGTGAATTTAAAAGGAATTGGACTTTGATTGAGTAACTCCGTTTGCGACGTTTTGGATAAAGTTAAAGGATTGGTTTTAAGTAGGGGTGTACATGGCCCAACCCGACCCGAAGATCCGGCCCGGCTCTGAACACTTTAGAAGCTAATTTAGTGTGATTTCATCGAGTCTAGGACCAGGTAAGGGTCTAAAAAATAGTCATTATTTCGGGTCGGGTCCGGGCCATAGTTCGAGTCACCCGAACTCGGCTTGGTGGCCCGATCATCATATACAATTAATATTTTGTGTTATTAGTGATGGATGATGACTATTCTTATGTGGAATTTAAATATTGTAAACTTTAATATTTTGTGTTATTAGTTATTATAAGATTATAAGTTAATGTTTTATGTTTAAAATGTATAAGACTTTAGACGAATGCATAACATTGTGTTATTTGTATTGATTTAAATATTTGGTGTTATTAGACAATATTAGTATTGATTATGGTTATGTTTTAATTTTAGAGAATGGTTAGTTCCTGTTATATATTTTTAAGTGAATTTTATTATGTGAATTGTGAAATAATGGTTAGAGATTAGGCGATTTTTACATGCTAAAGATCCGGTTTTTACCCGGTCCAAAAGTGTATAGGTTTCATCGGGTTTAAGATCGGATTAGGATTTAAAAATTAGATCCGGTCTATATTTCGGGTCGAGTCTGAGTTAACCCAAACCCGGTGTGACCCAACCCATATATACCCCTAGTTTTAAGAATGAAATTAAAATTGGTTTTGATTTTGATTTGATTTAGGAACTTTATTTGGTTGATTCAATTTAAAAAAATAATAATTTTTAAGAATCTTTAATGAATTTAAAAAATTGAAAGTTGACCGTTTTTTTTTTTTAAAAACTTGAGACTTTGTCGAAATAGTTAATTAATAACTCCTGATCTAAAGTGGTTAAGTGAATGGTTTAAGAATGAAATACTTTTTAGGTTGGTTTGAGAAAATTTAATTGCGTAAAAATGAATGTTATAAAAGAGAAATGATTTATAGCATAGTTTTCCCCTTAAATTCAGGATTTTTCTAAAAACTTATGTTTATACTAGAGCTTTGATATCATAGTCGGTTCATTCCTCACCTCAATATCCATTTATAGCATAGCTATGATTGTATTTGAAGCAATTTGTTATTACTTATTAATAAAATTCCGATTGGACTCAGCTTGGTGACTTGTGGCAATGCCGTAACGTGCTCAGGCTGGGCCTCTTTTCTGTTCTGATGGCTATACTGTAGCATTTAGGTGAAGGAAAGTTTATTTTCAGAAAAGAAAAATTAGGATTAACTATCTAAATGAACTCCAAAAGCTGACGTTGATAAAAAAAAAAAAAAGAGTAAAATCTCTTTTCGACTTCTTTGATCATTTTCAATTTAGACGTTTCGTATCTTAATGATTTTTTATCTTTTTTTGTTAGATGCATAAGTTCTTTTACCAAAATTTCTGGTAAAAAATAATGAAAAATATTTATATATGATGTTAAGTTGTTACCTTGTATAATTTGACTTTTACCTGTTCTATAAAGATGATAACTATTTAATTGGGATCTATTATTGTTTATATAGCCATCAAAATAATATTAAAAAAATAATAATCATTTGATTAGAATATTTTTTTGATAATTATGTAAGAACTAAATAATTATAATCAAATTTGTTATTATTTACGTAAGGCTGATAAAAATTAAATCATACAAGTTATGTCATAAGTGTATTTTTCGTTATTTTTTAGTCAAATTTTGACGGAAGAGAACATAGGTCTAATGAAAAGAAAAAAGAAATAATGGATTATCATTTTTCAATTGTTTAAGGTGCGAGTTATCTAAATGGTTTAGTCATGAATAAATTGTTATTGAATAGTCATTTTGAATTTATTTATAAACTAGACCATTTTGACAAATGTTTTATATTTTTTAGGAGCTTTGTTGATAAATATTTATTTACCACCATTATGTTATCAGAGTTTTTGCTATACGTGACATTTGCAGTAGCTTTATTAATTGTCAGAGAACTAAAAGTGGAGATACTATTAACTATTAAGTCATTTAATAACGACAATAATAATAGTACACAATTTAAAATTTAAGAATTGTATATTAGTATTGGTATTCCAATAATATATTGTTTCTCAAAAGGTGCAATGTAATGAATGTATAATCATCATCATTGTGGGTTTTTGATGTGAGGCTTATCCACGTTAAGCAAAATATACTCTCTTTTTTTTTTAAATAGAATGTATTTCATTAATCCAAATTGACCAAAATGTTCAGGTGAACCTGGTTAAATCTCAGGTGATATTTCTTCCAACCACAAAATATTTGGTCTGATAAGATGTAGCTTTGTCAAATTATGCGCTACTATATTTTTTTTTTCTCCTTTTACATGAGAAATTTGATAAGACCTGAATCTATGAAAAAAAAGTCTTATTGTTAGCTATGAAAAGCCCAAAGCTATCATCATCTGTGTGTTACTAATAAGACATTTACAATTTTTATGGTGTGTTTGGGTCAATGTTATAAATTTCAAACGAACTTATAATTTGTTTGAAAACTTCGCTTTTTTATTTGACTATTTTTTCTTATTTTAAATGTAAATATGATTTTATAATCTAACTTATGTTTACTAAAAGCTAAAAATTATAATTTTTGCGTTCACTTTTTTCTAGACTATTAATTAAAGAAATATATTTTCTATCTATTAATTCTATCTTTGATTGTTTATATGATAAATTTTATTATTTTTTTATAATATTTTTCTCTAATATTCTCACACGCGTGTTATTATTTTTTAATAGAATTTTTATTATTTTTTTATTTATTTAAATTTTTTTATTGCTCTTGTCATTTCTTTTTTGTATGGAGCTTTTTTGGTTTTATATTGTAATTCTATTAGTCTATTAGAAAGATTAAATTAAATAAAAATCTAACATAAAAGTAATATTAGAATCATAAACAGTGACAAATTATAACTAAAAGAGTACTAAAGAATAATGAAAATACTAAAAAGAGTATTAAAATTTATTTAAATATTTAAAATAAAATGATAAGATAATATTAAATAATTATTTAAATTCATATCTTTTTAATATTTTTTCAGCTAAGAATGATTTTGAGTAATATAATTCAAACAATATTTAATCTACTACAATATGTTTTGATATGAAAATTATCGAACATAAACCACATTAACACTAACTCACTTTTAATCAAAATTAATTTTATAAAATTAATTTTATATAAACTACTTTCATTTACAAATTTTAATTCAAATATACATACACTATGTTATCAGTTATCACACTCCAAAATAATATCAAAAAAGCATCCTTGTAAACTAAGCAACTAAGCTCCTTTGTTTTGTTTTTTTAACACACATAGAGTAAATTAGATGTTAATTAAGAAAAAATTGGTTAAAAACCACCATTTAAATTATGGCAATTGCTATAGTATTTATATATAGTTATCTAATTTATTAAAAATAATTAAAAATTAATATTTAATTTAAAATATAAAAATAAATAATTTTTAAATATTTAATACTTACCTTAAAAACTAAATTCAACAAATTAAAAATCACAAAAGAATTTGCCTTAAACAATAGTTATGTGTGTGTATATATATCGATAAAACTATTAAGTATATTTCGACAAAAACAAAAAAACAAAAAATTTAAGAGTAAAGTTAACATTCTACCGGTACTATACATTGAGTAAAATACTCTGGTAAGTAAGGATGTTAATATGTTATAGATGGTAACAAAAAAAACACTAACCATTTCTATTTAGAAACTTTCAAACGTGAACAATGGGAAATTAGTTTCCAACAAAAACCACAAAATAAGAATTTTTTATTCACTCTTCCAATTGAACCATCTTAGGAAGAAGAGTATATTTGAAAAAGTCAACCCTAATAGCAAGAAGAATCTGAAATGCGAAAAGGTAGTTTTCCCTCAAGGGGTTGCGTGGAGCTTGGTTCCCTGCACGAAGAAATTACATTTGCCCTAGTTGACTCGAGCTTCAACATTCAGGATGCACATATTATTTTTAATATAGAAAATATTTGTGTGTTATAGAGTCATATTCTATCATAATGTGTTTATTACAATGTAGATCTAACGTTATTTGATCCAACACACAAGTTGTATGTTGTTTTAACTCGAAACAGTTTTTGCAGGAAAGAGAAACGTGTGGTGTGTCAACACACAGATCACATGTTGCATGCTTTCAGTAAAAGCAAGTTTTGCAGGAAAAAAAAAAAATGCATCGCGAACCTCCATCAACATGGTTGGTACATATTACTACAGGTAGCGCAGAGATTCATTTGCTTTTTGAGAGAATTTGCACAAATTTTTAAAGATTTTTTTCACTTTTTGACCAACACTACCTTGTCAATATGTTTATATGCAAGAGACACACCTGCTTTAGAAATATGCGACGTAGCAGAAGGTTTGGCTTTAAAAGCCGCCATCCTAACTCTCCTCCTCACTCAAACAAGTTGAATCATATTGTGAAAAGATTTCAATATTTTATTAAGTATTAATTCTGAGATTTATACATAAAAAATTATAAACATCTGTTCAATAAAAATCATTAGTGATTATATATCAACGGCAAGAATATATTATCAACTATTTAAGACAACATAATTACGTAAATTTATTACTTTTGCTAACCTAGATTTATTCTTTGGTTTATATTATTTTTAGTTTAATTATATTAATTAATATTATTTTTAGTTATATTACTGTAATTAATTATTTTTACATTTTTATGAATTTTATGTGATAAAAATATTTTTTTATCTTTTTTATTATCTTTTATTTTCTGTTATAATGTTATTTTAT
>NC_029780.3:13073197-13077068 GCF_000817695.3 Arachis duranensis | reverse complement strand
TTAAAATTTATTATGTCAAAATTAATTTATATTTTATAATTGTTGATGATAAATAACAATTTAAAATAAAAAAATCAGTTCAAAATTTAATAATTATAAAAAATAAAATTATACATAAATTAGACTATAAATAATAAAAATATTCAATTGAAATTTAATTTTTGAATTTTATATAATTATTTTTTATTTTAATATTATTATTTTATATTTTAATATTATTAATTTTTTTTATTTTTGTAATTCGTAAAATTAATAAATAATATAAAAATTAATATTATTTATTTTTTGTATTTTGATTATACCAAGCTTACATGAACCTTCTGTCCGGTGAACTTGATCCATCGGTGATGTGGTATCCGGTGGTTGATCAGACCTTATATTACGAACAACGAGATCTATCATATATCAAGAATTGGGGAGATCAGAAGGAATTTCGCTTACTAGCTGTTCTTATGGAAAGGTGGAGGCCGCAGACTCACACCTTCGTATTGTCGGTTGGTGAGGTTATGGTGACACTCGAAGACGTAACACATATATATGAGCTACTGATTGATGGAGATGTTGTGACCAGATGGACAGATAGTAGTCATAACTTTTTGGTCAACCAGAGACTAACGATTTTTGGCAGAGAACCCACTGTGAGTAGTTCCTCCAAATTTACATAAAATTGTCCTCGGTTTGTCATATAAGAGACAGACAATCTTTAGACACTTGGGAGTCTGTTCAGTGATACATTAGGTGTCGCATCTTCTATCTGCTGGATAGTACCCTCTTTGCGAGTAAGTTGACGACATATACCCACACGAAGTATCTACCACTGCTCCAAAATTTTGAGCAGATTCGCACTGACAGTTGGGGACAGCAACTCTCGTGCATCTTTACAGGTCACTGTCTCGTGCATTACGGCACGTTTGCAAGAATATAGATGGCTCGCTTAATCTGTTTTTTGTTTGGGTAAGGGAGCAAATGCTGTGGCTTGCGCCATTCCAAGATAGCAGCTTGCACCATTTGAAATACCAGTTGTACAGAGGTAACAGTATATAATTTAACCAAATTTGACTCGTATTTTATTTAAATTTTACTGGCAATGCATAATATGAAGGTTGTGGTAGGCTTAGAGAAGGGGGGGTTGAATCTATGCCTTCCTTTTAAGTTGCTGTTATGACCTTTTAAATAAAACTTTCAATTCTGATTTTGTTTGTACTCAGCAGCGTAAATTTATGAGACAATTTATTTTTGTCTCATGAATATCAGAAAACAGAACACAGTAGAGAAGAGAAAAGCTAACACCAGCATATACCCTGGTTCGGTTGCCTTGTGCTATGCAACCTACGTCCAGTCTCCTCCACAACAATGGAGGAATTTCCACTATAATTAAAAGTATTACATACACCAATCTCACACTCAAATTCTAACCTAACTTGACATTGGCTATGCTAACACCTAACTATTCACTCTTAGTGCTAACCCAACTAAGAAAGGGATACCTAATAGGTACAAGATACAAGACACTTAACCAACCTAAAGAAATCAGAAAATAACTCTAGGCTTTTCTCTCAAGTGTATCACTCAGCCTTTTTCCACTCATGGCTTTTACTTGAACTTTCTCACAATGCCTTTTCTCACAAGAAATTACAGAAAGATAAACATAGAAAAGAACATCACAATCTGTAAAATATGAAGGAGATTGACTTCATCAACAACCTCTTCTTTTCTATGTGAAAAATCAGCTTCGCAAGCCTCTGTTTCAGTTCTTCAATCTTGGCAGAATGCTTCTTTGAAAGAGAACATTGTCCAAGTAGAGGAACTTCTCAGGGAACTCTTCTCAGAATACAACTCACCAAACTCTGATTTTCTCTCCTTTTCTTCTGAATGAACAACAAGCTTCTTTTATCTCCTTGCATGTTGCTTGGTTGCTCTTCCTAGGTCAACTTCTTGAGCTGTGTGCTTCACCAACACACCACATCACCTTTTTCCCAATTAATCCCCAAATTCGGAAGTTTGAGTCTGACCTCCTTTTTTGACCGAAAGCCTCATGACATCATAAACAGATGTTTCCAATGGTAAAACCCTATCTCAGCCATTAAAAATCAACTTGGTCCCCAAGATACACTTGTGACCGTGGATACACAGCAGTGTAGAATAGAGAACACTTTTTCTATTTATCCAAAAATGGTAAAGCAGAAGATTTGAGATAAAGTGAAGAAAGTAAGTTGCATGCAAATGGAAATAAATCACTTTTAATTTCTGACTCAGTTTAATATGGATTGATGTGGGTGATTAGATCTTTGCTTTATGATTAAGCTTTCTCTTTCTTTCTTCTCTGATAAAATGAGCAGCAAAGGAAGCTTTCTCTCTCTTTTTTTCTTTGTGTATTGTCCGAAAGACTAAGCTTGCGACCAGGAACTCTCCTTTTCTTCTAGGATGTGAACCCTAGCATAGCCATCTTGTCATGCGTGGGTGAGAGAAGAGAAGAACGAGAACAGAGATTTGGTTCCGTGGAGAAGGGATTAGTTCAGATGCAAATGAGCTTTGGTTACTTGGTTAGCCACTAAGTTAGAGAGAGTGAAGACTTCAATCTTGTATGAGAAGCTTGGTGGGATTAACTTGGGTTGATGGACACGGGCTTGGATCGAGTTTGATTTGCTTGGCCCGTTGGTTCCTTTCTTTGTTTTCTTTTGGGCTTCTGCTTCTGTTATCAGCCCACCAGCCTTGTTCTAATTTCATCCAACTGGGCTGCTGAATTGATTTGTGGCCTGCATCACTTCAACCAAAATAATCAAAACTAATTATTTAATTTGCCCAATATATTAATGTTTGTCATCATTAATTAATCTAGTTAATTTCTTAACTCAACAATCTCCCCCTTGATGACAAACATAATTTTAAAACAATAATCAAAAGGAATTGAATTTGAATAAAGTTCAGAAACTTCCCTTTGAATGATGTCACTTGCTTTTGTGTTGCTCCCCCTTAGATTTGTGCTCTTCTCTTCCTTCTTGTTTACATTATTATTATAGAGAACACAATGAAGTACAACACATAATTCTTCTTGACTAAGGGATTGTACACAAACAGCAACTAAAAATCTAACCAAATATTGAAAAGATCATAACAGCAATTTTAACAAATGTCCAGTTCAAAATTGCTCAAAGATTAAACAGAACAGAGCATCAAAGACTGACAATGGCAAAACAGCAACAGATCATATAAAGCAAGTTCAAATTCTCATGCCAAAAAATCACAGCAGCAACAAAATTATCAAATTCATATGCTACTAAAGTCAATTCATACAATACAACTACTCCCCCTTTTGTTATCAAGGGTGTAAGAGTTGATGTAAAGTTCAAATCTGCAACTTGAAATGAACTAAAATCCTGCAACAAGAGGTTCAGAAATTTTCTTTGATGATACTAAATAACTTGATGTGCTTTCCCTTTCATATGAGTTGCTGACAAACCCCAATTTGATGGTTTATCTTGTATTGAATTTAGGGGATTTTGTCACCTTTCACCCACATTTATTCAATAAAATAGCATGGTTTTGTATATTCTCCTTTAATTGTGCTTAAGAGTGAAAACATGCTTTTTAGGTCTTAAAATGAATAAATTTAATTCACCTTGATTCCATTAGATGCCTTGATATATTTGTTAAGTGATTTAAGGTTTAGGAAGCAAAGATTAGATCAAGGGAATGAAGAAAGAAGCATGAAAAGTTGGAGAACTCATGAAGAAATGAAAGAACCGTAAAGTTGTCAAGCCGACCTCTTCGCACTTAAACGACCATAACTTGAGCTACAGAGGTCCAAATGATGCGGTTTCAGTTGGGTTAGAAAGCTAACATCCGGGGCTTCGAAACGATATAAGATTTG
>NC_029780.3:13071234-13072253 GCF_000817695.3 Arachis duranensis | reverse complement strand
TTTGTTAGTTTTTAGTTTGTTCTCTTTATTTGTTACTATTTTTGTTTTTGCCCTCTCTTGCTATCATGAATTCTCATTTCGGCTATGAGTGTGATTACAACTATGTTGTAGGAAGTGGAGATTACAATGAAGAAATGTATCAAAGATGGGACAATCAAAGGTGGGAGGAGCCATATGCTTATGATCAATCCTCATGGCAACAACCTCCACCGATGCACTATGAAGAAGAGCCATTCTATGATGCATGTCAATCCAATGGCTATGGTGAATCACCTTGTGATTTTCAAGAACCACCATATGCCTATGATTCATATCCTCAACATGAGTCTCAACCATACTCACAAGCCCCTTCTTACCAACCACCTTCATATGACCCTAATCCATATCCACCCTACCAACAACCATATGAACCATATGAACCACATATAGAGCCACCACCACTCCAACATCAATATTTTCAAGAGCCACCTCCAATAAATGACAATTTTCAACCAAAAGATGAATTTTACCTTCCACCACAACCTCACATGGAAGAATATTCATTTCCATCGATCCAAGAGTCATATGATCCCTACCATGATATCCAAGCGGAACAAGAGTCAAGGGATCATCTCAAGGAAGCATTGGATCAATTTCAAGCAACCATGGAGCGTGTTGTGCAACAAGTGGAAAGAGTGGAGAGTGTTGAACCGTCACAACCCTACCAAGAAGAACCACCTTCCTATTATAAACCCTTTCTCCAAGATAATGAATTCTCTTATCCACCCCAATCCTCAATGGATGAAATCCTTGGCCTTATACTTCAAGGGCAAGGAGAAATGTAGGGGGAGGTACTAGAATTCACGGCCACCTTGGCCGAGGTACTAAACCGATTAGCCTTCCAATGCTTGGACACTCAAGGAACTCCCATGGCAACATGTGGAGAATCAAATGAAGAGTGATGGGTGAAAATTAGATTTCCACATAAACTCACCGGTAAGTGTATCGTGTCACATCAAGTAGTAATAATTCACAAGAGA
>NC_029780.3:13069131-13070459 GCF_000817695.3 Arachis duranensis | reverse complement strand
CACCCCACCATGGTAAAAATCTTTTCATTTTTTTCTTTTGTAAATATTGGTAAGAATTAGTTTGATTTCATGTTTTTATTGGTTTGTTAAGTTTAGTTAGAAGTATAATATGATAAATAAGGTTTTAGGGTGTTTTGGTAGCTGTTTGGAGGTTTGGAATGCTTAGATTGGTGCAAGAACTTGGAAAAAAAATTTTTGAAAAACAGAACACCATCCATGCGTTCGCGCACATGACGCGGACGCGCACCTGAGCATTTTCGACCATCCATGCGGACGCGCACTGTACGCGTACGCGTGGATGCAAAAAAATTCAACCCCAGCCAAAAAACCCGAGAGTTAGGCCTGGACTGTGTGAACATTGGGCCTAAGGCACAAGCCTATGCACGCGTGCGCGCACCTGGCGCGTACGCGCACATCATCTTAAATTCGCAATGCACGCCCACGCGCACTGTGCGCGCGCGCGTCGATTGCACAATCTGCACCCCCGGTACTTTTACCCGAGAGTTGTGCCAGACTTGGGCCGACATTATGCCTCCGGCCGAACTCGATGCACGCGTGCGCGCACTTGGCGCGTACGCGTCCTTCGACCAATATACCCATCGACGCGTAAACGTGCATGACGCGCACGCGTCGGTAAAAAAAAAAAAAAAAAGAGTTTTTTTCTCCCCTTCCATTTTCTTTTGCTTATCACATTCGCATACTTCTACTCTTCCCATTTTCATTTAGTTTTTGTAGCATGTTTTCATTTTTTTTCTAAGTCATTTTAATAATGGTGTTGCATCTTCCTACTCAATTGTTGAGGATTCCTTACATTATTTTGGTGCTTCTTGACTTGTTGGATATTGTTGGGTGATGAAACTTTTAAATCAATGCCTCATCTTGTACGACTCTTGTGTCTTTGTGCATTGATATGACCTCATATTGTCTTTCATGACCCACTTCTTCTCATTTGAACTTGATGCTCAATACACTCTTCATGCTTTAACTTTACTCTTGCATCGAGC
This sequence comes from Arachis duranensis, assembly GCF_000817695.3. Lineage (NCBI taxonomy): Eukaryota > Viridiplantae > Streptophyta > Magnoliopsida > Fabales > Fabaceae > Arachis > Arachis duranensis. The sequence goes on along the minus strand of NC_029780.3, from coordinate 13,069,455 downwards.
TTAATGACATGCCGTAGCCTACATTATTTTCTCACTCACATGCTTAGCTAACATGTAGTGGGAACCTTACTCTTATTTGGCATTAGCCCCGGCCTACATTCTACTTGTTTTGATATCTTTGTTGTAGGCCTCATTGTCGTTCTTCTTTCCTCCCCTTTTAGGTTGGCCACCAAGAGAGGAGAAAGGAAAACCTTTTAAATGGGGCAACAAACAAGTCATCCGCACAACCTTTTGAAGGAGCTCATCAATTCTAGCAACCCATCCACCTTGCTCTTCTTTGCATGCACCGAGGACGGTGCAATCTTCAAGTGTGGGGAGGTCGTC
>NC_029780.3:13047449-13064361 GCF_000817695.3 Arachis duranensis | reverse complement strand
TCAAGACGGGTGTGAAAACAAAGTGTGGGATCCCGGATTACAAGAAGAGGACTAACTTGGGAGCCCCAAGCTTGTGAAGAACTCCATCAACACTTGGCTCAATCCATAAAGAATCTTGGGGCACAATGGAGAACCAAGCATTGGTGGAAGTTCCAAGATGAGTACAAGCACAAGCCACCTTGAGAGAAGCTCCCCATAAGTCCAACTTAAGGACAATAAACAAAAGTGCTAGGTGGGAGACACCCCACCATGGTAAAAATCTTTTCATTTTCTCTTTTGTAAATATTGGTAAGAATTAGTTTGATTTCATGTTTTTATTGGTTTGTTAAGTTTAGTTAGAAGTATAATATGATAAATAAGGTTTTAGGGTGTTTTGGTAGCTGTTTGGAGGTTTGGAATGCTTAGATTGGTGCAAGAACTTGGAAAAAAAATTTTTGAAAAACAGAACACCATCCATGCGTTCGCGCACATGACGCGGACGCGCACCTGAGCATTTTCGACCATCCACGCGGAATATCCTACAAACAAACACTCATACGCCTTTGGATCAAATTTACCCAAATTATCCTTGTTATTTAAAACAAACATTTGCATCCAAAGATGTGTAAGTAGTCTAACTTTGGTGGGTAGCCTTTCCAAAGTTCATAAAGGGTTTTCTTAAAAAAATTTCTTATGATTGTTCTATTCAAAATGTGGCAAGCCGTGTTAACTGCTTTAGCCCAAAGGAATTTTAGAACATTACTCTCACAAAGCATAGCTCTTGTCATCTCTTGTATGCTTCTATTTCTTCTTTCCACAACACCATTTTGTTGTGGTGTCCTTGGACAAGAGAAGTTGTGAGATATTCCAAATTCCTCACAAAAGGATTCTAATAAATTGTTTTCAAATTCAGTTCCATAATCACTTCTTATAGAAGAGATTTTTAAATCCTTTTCATTTTGAATTTTCTTGCAAAAAGGTTCAAAGGCCGAAAAGGCTTCATTTTTGTGTGCAAGCAATAAAACCCAACCAAACCTAGTATAGTCATCCACAATCACTAAACCATAATGTTTACCACCTAGGCTTTGAGTTCTTTTTGGACCAAATAACTCAATGTGTAGCAACTCAAGTGGTCTTTTAGTAGAGATGTCTTCCTTAGGTTTAAAAGAACTTTTTGTTTGTTTTTCCATTTGGCAAGTATCACATGTGATGTCTTTGTCAAACTTTATCAAAGGAAGACCTCTTACTAATTCTTTCTTTACAAGTTTGTTTATTTGAAACATACTTGCATGGTCCAATCTCTTGTACCATAACCACTTTTCAGATTCTTTAGAGTGAAGACAAGCTACATTTTGATCCTTTAGTTCATCAAGAGTAAGTCCATACATATTATTAAAATGCTTGGCAACAAACATCACTTCATTTATCTTTTCATTAACAACACAGCATTCAAGTCTTTTGAAAGTCACTAAATATTCTAAATCACACAGCTGACTTATACTCAAAAGATTGTGCTTCAAACCACATACCAAAAGTACATCATCAATGAAAGTAGATTGCTCATTACCTACTTTTCCAACAGCAATAATTTTACCTTTACCATCATCTCCAAAGGTCACAAAACCTCCATCATACTTATTTAGTTTGATGAAGTAAGTTGACCTTTCAGTCATGTGCCTTGAACATCCACTATCCATATACCACATGTCCTTTTTGTTCTTGGATGCTAGGCAAATCTGCATGAAAAGTTTCAAGTAGCCTTAGGTATCCAAATTAATTTGGATCCTTTGAAGTTAATCCATCTTGGTTGTCCAAGTGCATTGAAATCACAAACAACATTATAAATTTTATTTCCTACAACTCTCTTTTCAATGAAACATTGTGCATATGAGTGACCAGATTTCTTGCAATTTACACAATAATTTTCTGATGTGTATCGCTGAAATTTAGATGAGCTACCATGCTGAAAATGATTAAATGATTGAAATTTTTTGGTTTTTAGAAGAGGTGCATTTCTTTTGACAAACTGATTTTTGTTATAATTATTCCTCTTTGCAAAAGCATTTTCACCAGAATTTTTGAAAACCTTTGGATTTTTTGAATATGAGGTTTTGTTGTAAAATGGTGGTTTCTTGAAAGCAACCTCATTTTTCGAAAAGTATCCCAAACCTGGCCTGTTTGAAGTAGGTTTGGTTCTTGGTGAAGGTTCAGTTTCACTTGTGTGAACTTCATCAAATTTCTCCTCAAGTGTGGGAACATACCTAATACCAGATTTGTTAGATGTGATTTTTGTATTTGATGAATAAGCCATAAATTTTATAGAGAAATCATTAAAAACTGCACTTTCCTTGGTTATGTAACCTAAACAGATTTTTCAAACAATGGTTTTTGGCTTGCAAGTAATTTGTCCAAGTTACTAGAACTTTGAGCAAATTTTGCTAAGTCGCATTTAGCCTTTTAATCATATCATTTAATCTTTCATTTTCAGCAATTATCTCTTGGGAAGGATCCATAATGTGCTTTCCTTTTAATTTTTCAAGTTCAGATTTTAAAAATATGTTTTCTTCAATAATGTCCAAAGCACATTCAGTTTTCTTCATTTTTTCTTTCAAAAAATCATTTTCACCTCTTAACACATCTCTTTCAGATCTGCACTCATTGTATTTATCTAGCAACTTTGATGTATTTAAATTGATATCATCAATAATAGCATGTAAATCATCTATGGCCAAATCATAGTAATTTACCTCATCAAGATTGTTGTTTCCAGCCATGAAACAGTCTTTGTCTTCACCTTCAGATTCTTCTCCTTCATTCGAGTCGTTCTCAAGATCCTCCCAAGCTGCCATGAGCACTCTCTTCCTTTCCTTCTTTCCGTTGTCCTCCTTTTTGAGCTTTGGACAGTTTAGCTTGAAGTGTCCAGCCTCCTTGCAGTGATGGCACGTTACCTTGCTCAAGTCGATCTTGTGCTCCTTTGAACTTGAACCCTTGTATTTTCCCTTGTTCTTCATCATCCTTCTAAATCTCCTAGCAAAAAATAAAAGCTCATCATCTGAAATACCATCACTAGACTCACTCTCTTTTGGTTCTATTTATGATTTGAGGGCTATTCCCTTTTTTTTGAGTTCACATTTGTGTGTGTGGTTTCATAGGCAAGAAGTTTTCCTCTCAGCTCATCATAGGTTATGGGACTTAGGTTGTTGCTCTCGGTTAGGACTATGGCAGTGGTTTCCCATTCTTTTGTGAGGCTTCTAAGGAGTTTTCTCACTAAGGTTTGTTCTGCATAGTTTGTACCCATAGCATCAAGGTTGTTGATTATGATTGAGATTCTCTCAAACGCTTCATCAATGCTTTCTCCATCCTTCATGTTAAACATCTCGTACTCTTTTTACAGCATATCAATCCTCGTTTCTTTGACTTGTTTAGTGCCTTCGTGTGTAACCTAGAGTTTTTTCCAGATTTCTTTTGCTGTCTTGTATCTAGACACCTTCTGGTACTCTTCAAAGCTGATATCACAGTGAAGAAGGTTGATTGCTTTAGCATTTAGCTCTATCTTCTTTTTATCATCTTCATTCCATTCAACTTCTTCTTTTGGAGTCACCACTCCAACAGCATTTGTTTTTGTTAGGATCTTGGGACCGCTCACAACGATCTTCCATATGTTGTAGTCAATGAACTGGATGAATATCCTTATCCTTTCTTTCCAGTAGGCATAGTTCTTCCCGTTGAAGAAAGGTGGCCAGTTGTTTGACTGGCCTTCAGTGAGGGTGTAGGCAACTGTGGTTGTGCCCAAGTTGTTCGCCATTAGATCTTTGCTCCAAGTGGTTAAGCTTGATTCTTGAGACCTTAGCTCCTGATACCAATTGAAGGTTGTGGTAGGCTTAGAGAAGGAGGGGTTGAATCTATGCCTTCCTTTTAAGTTGCTGTTATGACCCTTTAAACAAAACTTTCAATTCTGATTCTGTTTGTACTCAGTAGCAGAAATTTATGAGACAATTTATTTTTGTCTCATGAATATCAGAAAACAGAACACAGCAGAGAAGAGAAAAGCTAACACCAGCATATACCCTGGTTCGGTTGCCTTGTGCTATACAACCTACGTCCAGTCTCCTCTACAACAATGGAGGAATTTTCACTATAATTAAAAGTATTACATACACCAATCTCACACTCAAGTTCTAATCTAACTTGACATTGACTATGTTAACACCTAACTATTCGCTCTTAGTGCTAACCCAACTAAGAAAGGGATACCTAACAGGTACAAGATACAAGACACTTAACCAACCTAAAGAAATCAGAAAATAACTCTAGGCTTTTCTCTCAAGTGTATCACTCAGCCTTTTTCTACTCATGGCTTTTACTTGAGCTTTCTCACAATGCCTTTTTTCACAAGAAATTACAGAAAGATAAACAAAGAAAAGTACATCACAATCTGTAAAACATGAAGGAGATTGACTTCATCAACAGCCTCTTTGCTATGTGAAAAACCAGCTTCGCAAGCCTCTGTTTCAGTTCTTCAATCTTGGCAGAATGCTTCTTTGAAAGAGAACATTGTCCAAGTAGAGGAACTTCTCAGGGAACTCTTCTCAGAACACAACTCACCAAACTCTGGTTTTCTCTCCTTTTCTTCTGAATGAAAAGTAAGCTTCTTTTATCTCCTTGCATGTTGCTTGGTTGCTCTTCCTAGGTCAACTTCTTGAGCTGTGTGCTTCACCAACACACCACATCACCTTTTTCCCAGTTAGTCCATAAATTTGGAAGTTTGAGTCTGACCTCCTTTTTTGACCGAAAGCCTCATGACATCATAAACAGATGTTTCCAATGGTAAAACCCTATCTCAGCCATTAAAAACCAACTTGGTCCTCAAGATACACTTGTGACCGTGGATACACAGCAGTGTAGAACAGAGAACACTTTTTCTATTTATCCAAAAATGGTAAAGTAGAAGATTTGAGATGAAGTGGAGAAAGTAATTTGCATGCAAATGGAAATAAATCACCTTTTAATTTCTGACTCAGTTTAATATGGATTGATGTGGGTGATTAGATCTTTGCTTTATGATTAAACTTTCTCTTTCTTTCTTCTCTGATAAAATGAGCAGCAAAGGAAGCATTCTCTCTCTTTTTTTCTTTGTGTATTGTTCGAAAGACTACGCTTGCGATCAGGAACTCTCCTTTTCTTCTAGGATGTGAATCCTAGCATAGCCATCTTGTCATGCGTGGGTGAGAGAAGAGAAGAACGAGAACAGAGATTTGGTTCCGTGGAGAAGGGATTAGTTCAGATGCAAATGAGCTTTGGTTACTTGGTTAGCCACTAAGTTAGATAAGGAATGGACTTGGATCACCTAATGGGCTTGCTTATGAATATGGGCTCACTTCATCAAATTTGAGGCCTTTGAGATTAGTCTTTCTCTTTCTTTCTTCTTTGATGAAATGAGTAGGAAGAATGAAACTCCCTTTCTTGTGTTTTGTTGCTGACCGAAGCAATAAGAGAGAGTGAAGACTTCAATCTTGTATGAGAAGTTTGGTGGGATTAACTTGGGTTGATGGACACGGGCTTGGATCGAGTTTAATTTGCTTGGCCCGTTGGTTCCTTTCTTTGTTTTCTTTTGGGCTTCTGCTTATGTTATCAGCCCACCAGCCTTGTTCTAATTTCATCCAATTGGGCTGCTGAATTGATTTGTGGCCTGCATTACTTCAACCAAAATAATCAAAACTAATTATTTAATTTGCCCAATAAATTAATGTTTGTCATCATTAATTAATCTAGTTAATTTCTTAACTCAACATAATGTAAACTGTGTTTTAATGTTATGTGTTACAGGTAGAGTCATCATCCATGAAATAGAGCATGGATATCGAATAGCACTATCTTTTAGGAAAGAAATAGACTACTTGGATGAGGTCAATACGGGTATTAATTTACGATATTAATAATTTAATTTTCTAATAATATGTTGTAGTTTGTCTATCGGCTGTACAAATTGGTCATCATAACTGCCAACTTACTTGCACACCTTGAGGTGTGTGGCACAGTGGGGTTGTTGCTGCCATTCAAATGTGTCCAATGGCACCCTACGGGCCGAGTCGTGCACCAGTACGGGTATGCACAATTTTCCCTAAGCCTACACAAGTCATCGCAGCTGATCAGCACTGTGTCACTCTCCACGGAGTACAGTGCAATTTTCCCGGATGGATGTAGGAATGGACGAACTACCGCGATCGATTATGAGAGAGGCAACTGCTTCCAATCGTCGACTTCAGACCGAGTTGGTACTTGAGTTTATTCGGGACGTGATTGAGGTTGTTGGATGTCATTCCTCAGCAACCACCACAGCAGCCACCATAGCCACCATGACATTATGCAGTGTTTCAGCCATTTTCTTGTTACTAACCAAAGCCACAACAACTATCCCAGCAATCACACCACAGCTCGTATCACAACCAGCAGAGCCACCACAGTCCTTTGTATGCAGACTTCCTCCCATTCTCACCACAGATGCATATATTGGGAGATGATCAAATCCGTCGATAGGTTGTTGGTGATGTTGGTCTTTTTCTAAATTCAAGAACATCTAAGCTACAATAACAACCTTCTCAACATCGGGCAACGATCGATGGTTCATCTTGTCGAAGGCATGCTGCTTCTGACCACACGTTAGCTCGTATGTCAACTGATAGTCGAGGGAGTGGTAGCATTGTTCCGCATTTTGATATCGATCGAGCACATCTCAATAGATGTTCTGAGCGGTCTTGACTTAAACGTGACGAAAAAGAGGTTGTTAACAAGTACATCCCTTGTCCGTCTGCTCTGACAGAGGCAGGTGGGTTGGGTACGACAGAGGAAGAGGCAATTGGTCAGGGTCATCCATATAACCTACAGACAGAGGTCCATGCACCAAATAAGGTTACTCCATCAGGTCTTAATAAGATAGCGAACACGGGGATCAAGTGGATGACTAGGAAAAAGTAGGAAGATGTTTTGTTTTGTTTCCTTTTTAAATCTTTGTATAAGTTCATTTACTGTATGATTGTATTAATATTGAAAGAACTTAGTTGTACCGTCATTACTAATTTTTGTTTAGTCGAATTTAGTTATATTTAGTTGTAATCTTAACCGTAGTATTTCAGATACATTATTTCATAAAGTTATCAGATACATTCAAATATAATAATTCATAATATTAACTTAAAAATTCAGATTTCAAATACATTATCTTAAAAATATAACTACATTAGAAGGAATAACATCAACAACAGAATTCAAATACATTAAAATTATGAGAATGGATACTCTTAATTTTTTTTTCAATTGAGGAAGTAAAGTGTGATCTCTAACCCTTTAATGCTTTCTCTCCTATTTTCTCTTGATTCCACTTACAAAAGTAATAATGAGAGATCACAGTTTACCCTCTTAAGTGGAAAAAAATGAGAGGGTTCGTTCCCTTTAAATCATAACATTAACTTAAAAATACAACGACAAAAAAAGACCTACGAACCACCACTACCACCAAGCCCACTTGGTCCAGCACATTAAGGATATCTACTCCGACTATGACCCTGTCTCCCGCAAAGAGAGCATATCCGAGGACCACGCATTTTCTATCAGTGTATTTCATTCAGATAACAAGTCGATTTGGGACGACCTTTTGACCTCCATCTCCAGGTAGGATTAGCAACCATCCTCGGTCCCAGGTAAGCAGGTCATGTCTCTGTATCGTCCAACGGGACAAACTCCATTCTGTAGACCTTGCAAAACTCTGAAATCTTGTATACATCGTTGACATACACCTGCCAATCGAGGCACTAGTTGGCACAACAAGTAATAACATGGCAACATGGTAGTCGCTCCACCTGAAAATGCCCACAATCGCACATCTTCCGCGCAAGATCAACAACTAACACTTTTTCACTAGGCATTTGCGCACTTCAAACACCTCATTTCTTCTATCAAACCGGTGCACAACTATGTTTTCTACACGTTGCATATTTGCTTCTATCCGTTGAGTGGCAAATTCAGAGTAAGTAAATCCAGCACGTTTTCGCTGGTAAGCCTCAGTACTCTTCCGTGTAAATAGCTCGTTCAATCGATAATATGTTGCTCAGACGAGCATCAACATAGGATGATTTCGGGCATCCTTTAATACTGAATTGATGCACTCAATAAGGTTCGTTGTCATCCATTAATGTCCCTTGTCAAATGCTAATACCCACTGGGGAAGTTCGATGTTGTCGCACCATCAGGCATATGCCTTGCCTTGCTCTTGCAACCTCTTGTAGTTGATGTTGTACTCCGCCACTGTCTTTGAATACCCTATGTTGACAACAAACTTTTGCAATACGAAAGTTTGAATGCCTTTAAGAAGTTGTTACCAATGTGTTGAATACAATACATCATCATGCTCTTAGAGGTTGCCAATCACCTCTGCTACGATTTACTACTGCCCGAATTGACTCATGATGATCAGAGATTATACCGAGGCCGTCTTTTCTAACAACCTGCCTTCATAAATTACTAAGAAAAAAATACCACGTATCAACGGTCTTCCCTTCTACGATGGCAAAGTAGTCGGCACAATATTTTAGTTCTCATCTTGTGTAATTGTAACAAAAAAACATCCTTTGTATTTTCTGCAAAGATGTGTGTCGTCAACCTGAACCAATGGCTTACAATGCCAAAAAGCTCTAATGCATGGATTGAAACTCTAGAATACCCAGTGAAGTATCCTGACACTGTCCACCTCTTCACTCCCGTTATACAGGGGTCGTGTTTCTATTTAAACTTGTGAACCAAGCATATTCTGAACCATTTTCGAGAACCACAATGGCAAAATTTGGTATGATTCTTCCTATCTACCGAAAACTTTGGTTATCACTTCTGCTCTGCCAACTAAGCCTTTAGGTAACTAATGATGTAGTTGAACCTTGACTGAATTTTTGCAATTATAGATTTTACCTTTATGGATGGGTCAGATTCAACCAATGGCCTTATAGCCTTAACAACTATGTTTGATTCCAACTTTGAGTGATCCTATGAAATTATTTCCATGGAACACGTGTGCCTCTTGTTGTATCTCTGTATCTCCTAACAACCTTTCTTCCGTATCAAGCTGGCTCAGATAAGTCAATCACATCCATGACCATACGTCTTGCATTTTGTATAGAACGTCTGTGACTCGGACTTATAAATAACGTAATCGACTCCTCTAGAGATAGTGTAACTCCAAATTTTCACGATGACCGATATTTTAGAACTGTATTTCATTCCGATCTTGAACTCTCCGTTCTTAGGATCAGTAACACCTAAGGAAAGAACAAATTGTCACTCATCAATCCTTCCAAAAAATAAATTAAGGAAAACGTATTACTCACTATTTACGTACCTATGTTCGCATATTCGGGAGGTTCCAGTGTATGCATGGCACCAAAATCCAAGCTACGCATCAAAGGTGGAACGTCCATGGATTGACTAAATGCGGGTGGAACCACTACATTTTCGGTGACTGTCTCACTTCTCCCATTGCCATCCTCGTCACCAGCTTGGTAGGTAGTTTCAAAGTCCTCCTCGCTTTCACTATCCATTCGTTCGTACACTTTAGCTCTATCATCTTGCACGTCTGGATCATGTTGAATCTCATCCATAACTATATGTTCAAACTTAACATACGACTTAATCTTTGGGTGTTGCACATGAGTTTGTTGGTGAATATGAGACATACGCTGAATACTTGTTTTGTTAATGATCAGCATAATCTCAAACTATATTAGGCCACCAAATATGATAACCATACTCCTGTAGAGAATATTGCCTACCCTCTTTAAAATATCATCCTTTATGCTTTGATAGACACCGTACTATAGTTTTGCAAATGTCATAGCGCATAGAACCACAAACACAGATTCTCACATGCAAAACTCATCATCTCATATGTATTTCGTATAATCTCACCGTTGTGGTAAACCACTATATTTACAATGCCCTCCATCACACCAACAATGCACTAAAACACATCTCTCGTAACGAAGTAAAATGACAACGAGTTTTGATTTTAATAGACAGATGACCCACCTTGCAGGTTGTGTTGAAATTACATCGAATTAGTAGCTGACGCGTGTCCAACACACACCATGCGCGTTGCTTTGATGCTCGACACGTGCCCAACACACAAGATGTATGTTGCCCCTAATATTGACACGTGTCCACCACGCTTTCTACATGCTGACTTAGCATGTAACCTGCGTGTTGGGTCTGCCATACTTATAACATCTACTCACTTGTATATACACCAAAAAGGCTCATTTTCAACAAAAATATACATTTTTTCATATAAAAAAATAAGCCTTAAGCTGGACAAAAAAGATTTTATGCAAAATAGGGAAGAGTGTGTCTTTCTGATACGTATTTCAAATGCTCGTGATATGGAGAGTTTAAGTATTATTTAAAAATTATTAGTTTATTATTTTAGAATGTTCAATTTAATTTGATATATTTTAATTTTTTGTTTATTTAGTTACTAGATTTATGTTAGTGGGTTTAGAGTTTTTATTATTTAACCTAATATGGAATTATAAATACATACTAAACTATTGTAGTCGTTATATTGAGTGATTAGAAGAGTGAAAAAACATCTTTTTTTTCTTTGATTTCGGATAAAACCATGGTGTGGACAAGTGAGGTTGAGTGAATTCATCTCTTGTTGCATCGAAAAATTGGGTAGAAGTTTAAGTGAGTCCCTTCAATTTAATTTCTAAACTATAATGTGAATAATTTAAATTGAAAAGTCCCTTTCTTGTTGCATCAAAAAATTAGATAAAAAATAGAGTGATTCTCTTTATATTCAAGCTCAACATATCCTTTTATTATTTATTTTCTCAATTCATTTTTTTCTATTTCAATTTTTATATATCTTTTTGTTTATTATTAGTTCTTTGGTATCACTTTTTTTAATTTATTTTTAAAAGTGAAATAGATTTTTTTTTAAGAAGAATGTTCTGAATCATTAAAATTTATTAGTTTTTGTCATTAATTAATTATTAATATTTAAAAATATAAGATAAAATATATTATTAAATTATTAAATTAAAAAAATTAAATTAATAACTAATTAATAATAAGAAACAATCAGGTGCGATGAGGCGATGACTCCTAATATTTTTTTTAATATATATATTCGGTGGTGAATACAGCTGTCCTTGTTAACCTTTTTTCCGACATTGAAATAACGTTTTCCTAAAACCATAGCAACCGGATTTGACGTTTTTTTCTTTTCTGCAGAAATATTAGTATATTACTCACCTTTGTTCTATTGACTTGTTTGTTTAATTGGTTGACTTAGCCAAAGTTGTCGTTTCATTCTAGGCAAGCCATCACGGCTTACTTATGAATTTTTCCGTTGACCCAAATTTATTCATGGCCTGTTAAAGTTTTTATCTGCTATTTTAGTATTTCCAATTGAATGTGTGTCAAATCCCCGTTGGGGCCTTCGAACACAACTATGTAACTAAATAAATAAGAGGTTAAACTATTGATAGTATCCGAAAATTTATATTGTCCATAAAAATAATTTTAAAAATATATATAACAAATTTTTTTAAATATTTAAAAATATAATAAAAATAATTAAATATTAAATATATTATCAACAAAAATTTTAGAGATTTGATTTTGATGTTTTTTTGTAAGTATTATTAATAATATAAAATAATTTTATCATTAAAATTTAGTTATTTTATGTCAAATAAACTTTTTAATATTTTTTGTGAATAACAGAAATGATTTAAACATTTTAGAAAAATCCTCGAGCCGAATTGCACTCCTATTTTTTGTTTGCACTTCTTAAATAATTATTCAACTGTTTTTACAAAAATTTAATTAATTAAATAGACAAATCATTTGCTAAATATAAATATTCTTTTGCCACTTAAAAATATATATGATTTTTTTGTTATTTTTATCACATTTTAAAATTATTCAGAAATTTATTTATCATTTATATTTTTCAATGTTATTTTTATCAATAACACAAATTTTTTGGTACCATTTAAGTAATTTTTGCTAAATAAATCACACCAGAAATTAAAGGTAAGATTAGGCTAAAAGTTTTTATTATTATTGGAAAAATTATTTTACAATATTGCACACTTTTTTTTTTGCTATATTTTTTTTTTCAAATGGATTCCTTCAAATATAATTTGTCAAGGTACTTATCTTTGTTAAATTTGATCAAATACCTTTCATTATATGCGATTTGTTATGTATATATATGTCTTTGATTATATCTTCCCCAAATATATTTATAAGAGTGATTTTTAACTTTAAATTCTTTGTTAAAAAATTATAATAAATATTTAAATTGATCGATGTCTCATTAATTTCTGATCAAACGTTTAGATCCTTTATAAATTTTTACTACTCTAAAATTTCCTAAGAATTAGTCTCATGATGAGATAGAATGGTCTCTCAGTTATTTTTCATAAATTTTTTGAATAAACATTCAAATTGATTTTAAATAAAATTTAAATCAAACGTTTTGATTTTCAATAAATTTTTTTTCTCTATAAATCTTTGAGAATTATTTTCATCGGACAGATTAATTCTTTCATTATTTTAAAGAGAGATTAATTTAATTTGTTTTATAGTAATGTTTTTTAACATAATTGTCCTATAATAAAATTTAATAGGGACTTATTATTTGTCTAAGATATATATTACAATTTTGATTGAAAATTATGGAATGATCAGTTTGTTTGACGAGAATAATTTTTAAAGATTTCTAGTGAATAAAAATTTATTATGAACCAAAATTCTATAAGGACTATTTTTGGTATTTATTTAAATTTTTAATATGCGTGTTGAATAAATATTATTATAAAATAAATTAATCTTTTCAAAAAGAGATCAATACCTTTTAAAAATTTCTTCTGGAATAATAAAGGTATTTTAAAATCAAAGTATTAAATCTAAAGTAATTTGAAGACTAATTTAATAGTTTACTAAAAGAAAAAAGTTCTTTTATAGCAAGCAAGGGAGTAATTTTGAGCTCATACGAAATACCTAACTAGGGTGTTTAAATTTAAACCGATCTAAATTAAACCGTTCATCCAATCCAATCCAAATCGAAAATCGATTAAAATCACACTAATTCAAATTTGATTGGATTCTATTTTTTGTAAACTGCTGGATCGGATCGGATTTCGGATCTATTTTTCATAACTGATCCAATCCAATCCAAACCGCACAATGTGCTATAATATTATTATTTTATTATTATATTTACAATTATACTTATAACATGTTCAATTTGTTATACATTTTTCTATTATTCATGTATTATTATTATTTAATAAATATTTTATGTTCAAAATATTATTTATTTTAACTAACCTATAATTTTATTTCTATTGTTATCTTATCGTTGACTTTTTAAGATATTGTTAAGACTTGTTATGTCATTGTTGGTTATTTAAAATTTGATGATGAGACTTGTTATATGTATTTAATTTTTTTATTTAAAAAACCGCAAATCCAAACCGATCCAAACCACTTGTAATCGGCTCGAATTGGATCGGATTTCTAAAAAAAGTTCATCCAACCCAAATCGCACCGCACGTAAATTAAGCATTTGGATCGGATGACTTTTTCTTTTAAAGCCAAACCAAACCGTACTACGAATACCTCTAGACCTAACTACGGTAAGTTGTGGATTCAAGTGCTTTTATGTTAAAAAAATTGTTAGGTGATTAATATTTTTTTATATATTTTACATTTAAATTAATAATAATTAATTTTTTTATTCCTATTTTTTCACTGAAAATGTCAGCATTTCTCGACTTGATGACATAGTAGAAATGTCCTACAAGGATGGAATTATTGCAGGGAACTGAGTGGTTGCCAGAGAGTATGGGTTTTTTTAAATAAATAATTTAATTATTTTATTTATCAATATATGCAGAGAATTAGTTTAGTAAAATTTTTATTCTTAGAAAATAGTTTATAAAAATTTATTTTTAAAATATAATTTTTTAAAAATTATAGTATATGTGTTTAGTAAATTAAATAAAAAATGACTTTTAATAAGTACAAGTAATAATAAATGTGTTTGATAAAATAATTGTTAAAATTTAAAAATATTATAATAAACATTAATGTAAGAATTAAATTTAAATATTAATTAATGTATGATATTATATTAGATATTTTAATTTTGATAAATACAAGTCAACTTTAAAAAGCTCTCTTTTAAATGTTTTTAAAAGCACCCTTAATTTTTAAAAGTTGCAAGCATAAACACATGAGCTTTTTGATTTACCAAACGCAAAACGAAGTACTTATGCTTTTAAAAAGCACAAGCACCTTCTCAAAAAGTTTTACCAATTCGCATCACATTACATATCACGTTTACAATGTAAACAAGATAAGCCACGTTACGCATTGCACGTATTACGTTTGCACACGTATTGTGACATGGGGCATATCTCGTTTACACTGTAAACGAGATATGCTCAACGTCAATTCATTTATAGTGTAAACGAGATAAGTTTGATCTGCGCCTAAATAAGGAAGTCGTTTAGAGTGTGAGGAATGTCACTTTCATTCACTCTTGCGCTTTCTTTTTCCCTCTTTTGGATATTTTTCTTGATATATATTCTTGAGATATTTGGACATTATGGCGCGCACAGATACACAAGATGACGACATCAATCGCCTGAACGCGACGCGGTATATCACTGGAACGATCGACTTTCAAGTTAGTGTCATTATTTTTCTCTTTTACATAAATAAGCATATTGATATAGTTAAGGTACTCTTATAGATTTAATATTGTTATATATGACTAGAATAGATGTAGTTTTAGTCCTAGATTGGTAAGGAAGAACGACCAGAATTCCGTAGTTTTAGACTCTATAATTACAAAAGTTAGAGGGAGGGTGCTACTGTTACCATCTTGTGCCACTACAATCAGCAATACCCCGCCATATTTGTCATACAAGTGCGTGTCATTGATGGAGACAAATGGCTTGCAATGCTTGAAAGACGCAACACACGAAGAAAAAGCCCAGAATACCTTGTCAAATTGGCTGCAGTTGCGAACTACCAAGTGCCTATCACAGTACGGTACCACACTGAAATCACATATCGTATTGAGACAACAATTATGCAATGCTTGCAGCAACCTCGTCAACTTATTATATGACTCCTCCTAATCACCGTAGATTTGTGCAATTGTCTTTTGTTTCCCTATCCAAACCTTTTTTAATGAGGGTTTGAAGTGATAACTTTGCCTAACTACACCCTGCAGAATAGGGATAGGAACTGATGGACTAGACTGTATGAGGAGCAGGATGACACTACAAATGAGATTACTAACCAACTGTCGATGATCTTGAAATATGATGGGGGTTAAACATGTGTGCAATCCTCCAAATTTATGCACTTTCCTAACGAATTAAAATAAAATCGATAAACATTCTCCCCAAAATAATCATGATAAACAAGAATATACTTTAGATATTGAATAGTGACTTACCAATATTTGAGATTCTGTCGAAGGATAACACAGAGACTCTAAGGACATCCTGTTGTAGATTACCTGCAATACACATGGTACTTTGATCGATCCGACTCAACAACCAGTACTTAGTGCTTCTCCGAATGTTGTAAGTATTCACACCTAGCATGACAGCCTTTCTGCTTTTGAATCTGTGACCAATGCGAAATCTCACACCACCGTTTCTGTTGTAAACGTCTCCACCCATATTGAAAAATGAAATTTTCTAATGTATCGCGTCCATATCCAATGTATGATAGTAGCTGGGTACAACTGCCAACTCCATAATGGATTTTGGGACAGGAAGAAGATACCGAACTGTTGCACTGACAAGAGTCTCTGATACAAACATCTTCTCATCATCATCCTTAGAATAACCACTTTCGTTGCTATCGGCAATATATACTTCATCGGACTCCTCATTGTCT
Source organism: Arachis duranensis (assembly GCF_000817695.3). Taxonomy (NCBI): domain Eukaryota; kingdom Viridiplantae; phylum Streptophyta; class Magnoliopsida; order Fabales; family Fabaceae; genus Arachis; species Arachis duranensis. The sequence continues at coordinate 13,048,404 of NC_029780.3, read as the reverse complement.
ACGTCTATGTGTACCACTAGACTATCACAATATAGAGATGGTGGTGCAAGAAGTGGGTCATCCTGGACAAAATTCGAGAGCCCAAAACTACAACCACCAACATCATCAACTTCCGCAGAAAACTTCATCACTTGTTCGACCATGATTCTCCAGTAGACACCAAATATCAAGCGCACATACTCGTCGCTATCGAGCTAAAAATATGAAACCGAAATACTTGATTTTCATCGGTGCTAGTGACATATACCCAACTCTTCCGACCTCCTTTGTCTCATTAACACCAAGACTCGTCAATATTAGACTCTTTAACTCAGACAAAGAATTTAGTCTCTGAATACGAAAGAGAATAGGACTATCACACTCAAATACAACCCTATTGTCACTGTTTCTCATGTGACAATTGGGATATACACTTACAACAACATATCTACTATTACTAGACATTTTTTTTTAATTTACTAAAAGAACGGAGAAGAAGTGAAATGATTGTGGAGAACACTAATACTTGCAGATCCTTTTATAGATGGTCAAAATTTATCGTACGTTATCTCGTTTACAATGTAAACGACAAGTTTTTCATGTATCTCATTTATACTGTAAACGAGTTGAGTTTAAGTGTATCTCGTTTACAATGTAAATGAGATACATGTAATTCGTTATCTCTCATGTAGCACATGTGCAAACATGATACGTGTAACGCGACTTATCTCATTTATATTGTAAAGAGATACACTTAAACTCAACTCGTTTACAGTGTAAACAAGATATGTAATGCAATGCAAATTGATAAATAAGTTACGAATTACATATATCGAAAAATAAAATAATTAAATTATTTATTTAAAAAAATTTCAAAAAATATAAATATCTCATGGACACAAAAAAAGAAGAAAAAAAAACATATGAGTGGTTGTTGAAAGTTTAAGTGCTAATATTAAAACTTTGTAAACTAGTT
>NC_029780.3:12986317-13047354 GCF_000817695.3 Arachis duranensis | reverse complement strand
TAAAAATTTTCACGGATCGGATACCTTCAACTTCAAACACATGTTAGCTACACTCTAAATGTTAATATATACTGTAATAGCAATAAAGAAACTTTGTTAAAAATGATATGATTCTTATTTGACCTTAATTTATAGAGTAAAAGATAAATAGATCTTTAACTATTTTTTCTACGGACATTTTTATACTCAAGAATTGGAAAATACATTCATATTCCTAACCCTCCCAAAATGCAGACAAATTGACCCCTCCATTGAAGTGACTTCGTTGGACTCAATGAAAAACGCTGACGTGGCTCCCGTGGCGCTGACTTGGCCTTTACGGGAGCACACGTGGCATGTAACTTTTCAAAACAGGACATATTAATCCTCTCACACCAAAACGTGTAGCTTTTCAAAATAAGACAGATTAGTCCTACTATACCAAAACGATGCCGTTTCTAAGCTCTGTTTCTCAATTTTGTCAACTGTGAACAATTCCCATTAACCCCTCTTCGTTTCTTCAATCAAAACTCAAACTTTGGGTTTGATTTTAAGTATCCATAGTGTAAAATCTCTGAGAATTCTTTCTACCTCCCCAAACCCATAACTGAAGCAAATATGCGGAAAAAAAAAACTCACACACACTTTTTTGCTTACCTTCTAGAGAAACGTTGCGACAACAACCAAGTGGTGGGATCAGCCAGTGCAGGAGCTTCGGCGACTGTGCGGCGAGTTTGACTAGGTGTTTGATAAAAGATTTCTTTCATATATTGGTAGCTGTTGATGTTTTTATGTCTTTTTCATTGCACTTGCTAATGGATCTCTTAATTCTTCTCAACATGGCTGGATTTAGTATACAGTGAGCCTGTATTTTGTGTTTGGAAAAGATGTGAACCAGGTTTTGAGTAGGTAGATGGGTCGTAGACTAATGGAATGATTTTTCACATTTCTTTGTTACATATGATTTAATTTTAGCAAGCTGCGTTCCCAGTTATCTTGGAGCTGTCGCCGAAGCTCCTCTACTGACTGACCCCACCGCTTGGTTGTTGTCGCAGTGTTTCTCTAGAAGGTAAGCAGAAAAGTGTGTGTGAGTTTAGTTATGGATTTGGGGAGGTAGAAGGAATTCTCAGAGATTTTACACTATGGATACTTAAAATCAACCCCAAAGTTTGAGTTTTGTTGAAGAAACGAAGAGGGGTTAATGGGAATTGTTCACAGTTGACAGAGCTGAGAAACAGAACTTAGAAACAACGTCGTTTTGGTATAGTAGGACTAATCTGTCCTGTTTTAGAAAGTTACACGTTTTGGTGTGAGAGGACTAATATATCCTGTTTTAAAAAGTTACATGTCACGTGTGCTCCCGTAACGGCCAGGTCAGCACCACGTCAATGTTTTTCGTTGAGTCCAATAGAACTTCAACAGAGGGCCGGGGTCAATGTTTTAGCCACATCTTAAATTTAAGCCTATCAATTATTATACTTTTTAAGTTTGTTTATAAAGATTTCAATATTATCATTTAAATATTATCAATATTTAAAAAACCTATTTAGATACAAATATCTTTTTATGAATGTTTCTCAAATTTAAAATAATTGTTAGATGATTAAAATCTTATTATGAAACCCACTTAAGCATGAGAAATGGCACTATACAGGGATATATAAATATGTAATATCCATCTATGGCAAAACAAATCAAACGGACCTACCTCTGTATAAAATTCTCTATAAATAAGTGCCTTAGTGGCCTTCTAATAAATCACATTCATCTCTCCAGCATATGTTTACAGGCTTACAATTTACCAACTCAAAGCAAGACAAGGTATGGGAATTTATAGAAGCTATATTAGTGCTTGTTTTATTATTTGTCGAATTTGGGAATTACACACACACACATATATATATATTAAATGATAAATTATTTGATGGAGAGAATACAGTAATATCTTTTTTTAATCTTAAGATAGGATGACACAAATAAAATTTTCACTGGTTTTTAATCTTAAAGAGACATGAAAAATTTTATTTTTTAAAATTTTTTATTGTGTGGTTAAGATTACAAAATATAATTTTTCTAATAATTTTTATAAATTACAAAAAAAGTTATATTTTAGTTAATTTAGCTACTTATTAGATTATCATAATTTAAGTTAAATTAAAAGTTAATATTAACTACAATAAGTCAACTTATTTTATCCAACAATTATTAAATATGTTACAAGAAATAACTTACTTTTTATTTTAGGAATTCATATATATATAAAAGTAAAATGAACAATATTTTATGTCCACTCTTAAATAATTATCTAAAGTATAAATATAATTGGACATACATATACAGCTCATAAATTTTTTTTTTTTTGTATATATACAACAAAATTAACCACCAATTAGTCATTAAATATAATTAAAAACATGTTTTCATAAATTATGATAAATTAACCACTAATTTAATTATTCTATCATGATAAATTTAATTAATTTGATGATTAATTATTTAATTTAAAAATATATAAAAATTAATATAAATAAAAATATACAAATATATAATAATTAATTTAATTGCTGATTTTTAATTTTTAGTATACAAATAGTATTTTTTTTATTTGCTTCATTCTTTACATGCTCCTCATATCACTAGGTTGAGAGTTGAGACGAATAATCATAAATCAAAATGAGTCAACCAACAGGAACATCATTCACAATCGGTACTGTTAACATTCCTGATGGAGTGGCACCACAGAAGAAAGGGTGTTGGAGTAAGATTTTTGATTGGTTTAAATATGATAGAAATGAATGGTTGAAGGACATGAGAGGAGGCCTGAGTTTGATGGTTTCCATTATCGCAACTATCACCTTTCAATCGGCTTTGAATCCACCTGGTGGCGTGCTCCAGGCAGGTCTCGGCGATAAAAGTGACATATTAAACTGCTTAATTCCCGATTCACAGTATAGTCTATGTGCAGGAGAAGCAGTTTTATCTGTAACTAAAAGAGAGTACTATACATTTTTCTTGGTATTCAATACCACTTGCTTCATTGCGTCGCTTTGTGTGTGTCTTTTACTTGTGAGTGGACTCCCTCTGAAGAACAGATTCACCATGTGGCTGTTACTGGTTGCCATGTGCATCACTGTCACGAGTCTTTTGCTTGCTTATTTGATGGGCCTCTTCTTGGCTACGCCCGAGGACATTGCAGGTGGGGAAATTTTCGACAAATGGTTTTCGTATCTTTTATTGGGCTTTTTCATATTGTTTGTAGGAGTCGGTATATTCCAAGTACTACGCTTTCTTATTTGGTGTGTGAAGAAATGTATCCCGCTAAAAGGTCTTAGCTAGAAAGTTTGAAGGGGATGGAAATATGATGCACAATCAATATCTTCGCCAAGAATAAGGTTTGGTCCAGTAAAGAAATGTATTAAAGAAGTGTTTGTATTGCGTTTGATGAATAAAAAAAAAATTACGTATGCTTAGCTTGTTCTTGCAACTTGTATTTACTGAGAAAATTTTTAAAATTTTATTCTTATACTTATTAAGATTAAAAAATTTAATATAATTTTATTTACAGTTATATTACACATTCAAACGTTTTTGTCAATCAAATCTAATTAAATTGGCTCAAACTCAACAAAATTTACTCACACAATGTACATGTGAATTACAATTTCTTCTTTTTTGCTTTCTTTTTTTTTCTTCATGTATTTCTTTTATTATTGTTCTTTTATTACTCTGTTTTTTCTTCTCTTCATCCTCCTCTTTTTAGTTATTGCAGTATTTTTTATTTCTTCATCTTCTTTATTTAATTTTTTTTGTTTTATTCTTGTTAAGAGGATAAAATAAGGAATATATATTCAAATAGGTTCCTAAAAAATTTCGCATCGAACGTTTTTGTCCCCCAAAAAAAATTTATCACATTGAGATACCTGAACTTTATAAAAGTAGAGATATAAGTCATTTCGTCACACTTTTGAGGACTTATTTGTTCAATTGAACACTACAAAAAAATGGTAAAAACGACGATTTTTTTTTTGTATTTACGGTTGTTTGAACCGTCATTATTATCAAAAACAGCGACGTAATTTTGGACATCATTCTGGTTATTACGGCAGTTTTTTGAAAATTGCTACAATTTTTTGGCCATTTTCGAATAGATTAAAAAGATGGTTTAAATAGCTATTATTTTCAAATAAAATGGCATTTTCTGGTTGGTTAAAACAGCAGTTTAGATCGCTGTTATTTCCAGAATAAACAATGTTTTTGGTTAGTTAAAACGATGTTTACGAACCACCATTTTTATCCTGACAGAATGACGTTTTGGTTGGTTAAAACAGTGTTTGAAATTGCCTTTTTACCTGATAGTGACATTTTTATTGGTTAAGCGACGTTTTTACCGGATTAAAGTGACATATTTTTATCGTCTAAAAAGATAATTTTTATTGTTGTTTTTATCGCATTAAACAAATAAATTTTTTTATTAAAATCTCATAGAAACAAAAGATCATAATCGATAAATAAAATATTATATAACTTATAAACAAAGTATTAAACATAATATATGATTTTTTTAGTATTGAAAATAAAAAATAATAATTTCTATACAAAATATTAAACATAACATGATTTTTTAATTATAAATGTCTTAACATGTAACATTTTATACATACAATTTCTCTCATATTTCACGTTATTTTGTTGCTCACTCTAAAAGACTTACTTTTTAACTCTTTTGGCGATAAAATCTTACTCTCTTGATCCAATTCTTACAACAAAAATATAATTTAAAAACATAATAAAAAAGAATAAAAAATAAACCATTTAAAATAGTTGACTTAATCATAATAAAAAAAATATAATAAAACTATACCTATTTAACCACAACTACACATGCATATGATAGGATTTTATTAATAATCAAAATATAAAGTAAGATTCAGCCACAGACTAATAGCAAGAAGTGGTAATTATTTATTTAAAATGATGCAATTTCAATTTTAAATAATAAAAGAAAAGATTAAATTTCAAGGATTTAACCGAAAGTTAAATAGATTTTAGAAAGAAGCAGAGAAAAAATAATAATGGAATTATACACAATCAGTTCTACATTTATTATGCGTTATCTTTAAAATTTAAAACCAAGTTAGCTTCAATCTTGATTTAAATTCAGTTTTACAAACAAAAAATTTATAAAAATAAAGTAAGCACAAATTTATTATAATAAAACAAAATATAAATAAAATAATAAAAATTGTGTTTTTACCTGTAAAACTTGTTTATTAGAAAAGACTCCAACCAATTATTTCAAAATCTTACCTCCTCCTTTTAAAAAAATGTAGAAAATCAGTGCTTGTAATTGTGTCTTAATAGTATTCAATTCTTGCACGTTTTAACCGCAAGTGAATAATGTGTCAGCATCATTTGAAGAACGGAGAACCTAAGTTCATATGAGTAATCTTTGTAATAGTATTTTTGAAAGTCACTGTTGGGACAATCCCATGTCTAAACCTCAAATACGATCAGAATGTTCTTTTTCAAGAACAACTCCAAAAACTGGACAACACAAAATAAATTTAACTAAATAATTTATTATACTTTATACTTATTGCTATCTTTTTAACTTCATCATTTACATAACTTTTCTCTTTTTTTTTTTAGATAATATCCCACATTTTAATTCTAAGTGACTTTTTTTTCGGTTTCTTTTATCTAAAATTTGAAATATATATTTATGAGGGTAAAAAAAATTTAAAAATAAAAATAAAAATTAATTATATAAAGAAAATTACTAGTTCAATTTTTTTTCATACTATTAATTTATTACTTGAAATATGAAGAATTATTTGTTTACGTCGAATTTCTTAATTTTTTTTACAGAAGTTCTATAAAAAATATAAGTGACTTGCTTTTAGAGTAACTATTTTCACTTATTTTTTCTTCTCAAAAATGCAATCAAAATCCTAACCAACCACAATACTTTAACAGACACAAGGTTTGAGAAAGATAAGGTGCACTATCCAATATAAAAAACATAAATTATCATCTAGATTACTCCTGCTATTTTTCTAATTATACATATTATAAATCTACTGACATTTAATTTTTAAAAAACGGATGTGGTCCTCGAGTTTCATCAGTATCACTACCACTTGAAAAATGGTTTTAACGTGTGAAACTACATGCTTTCAAGTTTCAACCAGTTTTGGTTTTAAAATTTTCAATTTGGAATTAAAAGAACTTATTCCATTTGGTGGAATGAAGGAGATTAATTAAACTAATGCTAGTTGTATACGTAAAGTATATCCACCAGTTCAGTGATTCATTGAACATTGCTTTGAGGTACACTACTAGCTAGGGTAGATATCATTGTTGTAATGTTTTATTATTTGTCAAGTAGCAGCTATGATTCCACAACTCATGCTGCAGATACATGAGAAAAATCTACTCAACTTGTTGCTACTTTGTTCTCAAAATTTTTGTTACTTATTATTAGTTTAATTGTTCAAATAGTTGTTGAAACTTAGTCAGATCAATGATTCTAATGAGTTACAGGTCCACAAAGTTAATGCATCACTTTTAAATTTAAAAATAATTAAATAATAAAATTATAATTAACCTAAATTTTGGATTTAAAATGATATTTTACAAATAAAGTCTATTGATCAGGAATAATATCTTCAAGTGTATTATTTATGATTTGATTTTTGCTCAACTTCAGATCGGAGAAATCATTTCATAGCTTTATTCTGTTTTTTTTTTTTTATTTTTTATCTAACGATTAGAGCAAAAATCTTTTGGCTAAGACATCACTCTCTTTGAAGCAAAACCAAATCTTCAATAAAAATAAGATTTTATAAGAAAATTTTAAATTACATAAACCAGTCATCAAAATAAATGAAAAAATTCCAAATCATATAAATAGAAAGAGCTATATACATGGAATTTAATTTCTAAATTACCAAATGTCCAAATATTAAGGTGGTGAAAGAGTAAAAGATGAGCAATTTTATCAAAACACAACTAAAAAATGGGAAAGTATAGGGAGTTAATGGCTTAAATATACAATGTGTACAATGGAAGTTTAGGAAGTATTAGAGATATGAACATTAGTGGGTTCATGATATGGTATTAGAGTTCTAGAACCGAAAGGTCAAGAGTTTGATCCTTGGTGAATCCCAAAATCAGCTTAAGTTTTTGGGATGAGTGGTTTTATGACATGAGATGTTTATTATCCCTAGTATTCGGATGGTTATTTTGGATAGTATGGGTGATGTTCATTTTATTCATATACCAAAGATTTAGTCCATTGTATGCTTAAACAATTGGCTCCCTAGCACTACTCCTAAAAAATTGTTTATTACAGATAGATTTGGTCTTTATTACAGACAGACTTTTTGTCACCGATAAAATTACTGACGGATTTCATTCTTCTGTAAATGTCTTGTCGAAAAGTATTTACCGATAGATTTTTTTCATCGATAATTTATCAACAGAATTTTTTTCGTTACCGACAGATTTTTCCTCAGTAATGGTCCCCTCCATTTCGCTGAACAATCAGATTTTTCGACAAATTTTCCGTTGGTAATTAACGACAGATTTTTTGACAGATTTTCTTTCAGTAATTAGCAATAGATTTTTCAACAAATTTTCTGTCGGTAATTGGATCATTGAAAAACCATTCCAATCTGAATACATAAAAAAATTCATCTGTAAATCCGTTAGTAAAGTAAAATAGAATTTTTTTTAGATTTTTTCATTGCAAAATAAATATAAATTTAATGAATACAAATTTTCATCTAACTTGTATTGAAATATTTATAATATTTCAAAAAATAAACAAGTTCATCGTATTATCAAACTAAAAGAAAAGTACTATAAACAAGCAAGTCAATATAATTCAAAACATAAATTGATATATCAACTATAATCCTCAACGTATTGTTCAACCATACTAGAACTATGAATTATGGTTCTTAGTGTCATCTTCATCTTCATCCTCATCATCATCATAGTCCTCATTCTCATCAACCATACTTTCTGCTCCATGGCAGCTGCTTCTGCCTGGTCCGGCAGGCGTTCATTACCTGATTCTAGGTTTGCTATCTGATCCTTTAGGCTATAGAAAGAATTAGAGTTTCAGTATTTCACTATAGAAGAGTATATATTATGCCAGGGTTATTGTAGCAATTACTTCTGGTATTTGATGTGAGTTTTTAAATCTTCACTAAAACTAACTATTCACTGGTAGAAGGTACAGAAAAGAAAGTAACAAATATTGTAAAACACGCTATGAATTTTTATTTATTTATTGTGGAAAGGAAAATAAAGGAAGAGAGAGAGCCTAAAATTAAAGTAAGCATGCCATTTATATTATATCACCATATTGCCAAGGGATACTAAAATTTAATTGGGGCTAGATTCAAGTTCATCAGTGCCAAACTGATATTTTCTGATGCTAGATATCACAAAAGAAAAGGAATAATGTATAGAAGGTGCAAATAGTATATAGATCTTATTACATTTTGATCTCTTCGGAAAGATCTTTATTTTTGGATTCTACCAATGCCTGCTGGCATAGCACTTGATTTTCAGTTTCGAGGTTGGACAAGCTCACTTCCAATCTGGAGTTAAAAATAATAGACCGTTAGTGGCAAGATATATGATGGAAAGGATGTTGCATGATTCGGAGCTAAGCAACCTTTCAATAGTCTCTTGAAGTTGTGTTGCTTTTAGTTGTGCTTCTTCTGCCTCTTCAATCCTAGCTTGATTCTCATTTTCAATTGCTGAGCACTTTTCTTCAAATTCTTTAATCTTCTTCAACTCCTCTACTTCAGTCTATGTATTTAGAAGTAAAGTAGTGTCACTCTTGCACATAGCTCAATGTTGCTCAGCATTCAGCTATGATATAACAAAAAAACTTGGATTAATTAGAGGTATAAAACGTACTAGTTTTCCCCGGAAAAGAGAGGTAAAAAATGCTCTTAAGTTTATTGAAATTTGGAAACATTTACAGCAAAGCACATAAAAATAATTCCAATATTCTAAAACTACTTATGAGATAGGGGTGTAAATTATCGAACCGGACCGAAAATTACCGTAGAACCGAACCAAATTTTACAACAACCGATTAAAAAACCGAAAAAATCGGTTTTTTTGGTTTTTTTCGAAGTAAACTGATCGGTTCGGTTCGGTTTTCGGTTGACTCGGCAGAAACCGAACCGAAAAATGAAGGTTCAATGGTGTGTTTTTATTAAGTTACCCTTTAACCTAGGTATAAAAGGGCAACTTCACACACAACCCTAGCCTTCTTCCTCTCTTTTACGCGAATGGCGAATCCGGAACCCTAGCTTTCTTCCTCTGTTCTTCTCTTCCACGGTTCCACACTTCCACAGTTCCACCTTCGATTCCACCATGCTCGAGAGAAGGAGACCCTGAAGGAGAACCCTAGCTTCTCTTCCTCTCTTCTTGTCTTCAGTCATCGCCGTCGCTGGGTCGCCATCGCTGCCTCGCTGGGTCGCCGTCGCCGAGGAGCAATCCATTCACCGAGAAGCAGTCCTGTCACCGAGCAGCAGTCCAGTCGCCAAGCAAGACTCCAGTGGCCGTCGCAGTCCAAATCGAGCGCCGAGCAGCACTCCTGTCACCAAGCCATCTCCTGCAGAAAGCAACTCCACAATGTCTTCTTCGGAGGTTAGAAATTCTGAACAATTATTGTTAGAGATTCTGTTTAGTGATATTGTGCTTGATTTAACCTGAACAATTGTTTTTACAAATTCTGTTTGTAGTTATGATTTTGAGAAATTCTGTTTGTGCCTTTGTGGTTATGTTTTTTAGAAATTCTGTAGCTAGAAATTCTGTTTGTATTGGCTGCATCAAGAACTCACAGGATAATGCATCGCTTTATTTTTTTATTTTAATTTTTTTTCTGGATGAAAAATAGAGACATTCATTGAATACATTTCTTGTGAGGTAATATGAAGTTTGATGTTTAATTTTGAAGTAGATTCTAAACCCATGTGATCTCTGCTTCACCAGCTGTCAAGCTTTAGAATTCAGCTTTAGTGGACTATGCATGAACTGGCTAAAAGTGGCAGTTGATAGTAATTTTAGGGATGAAATCATTGAGATAGACATTGGACTAGCTTCACTCATTCCCAATTTTGATAGAAGGTCTATTATATATTTTATTTGGGACAAACTGCATAGAATCTGTTCTATGAACTTCAATTCCAAGAAAATTCTTTGTTACTATGCAATCTGATCTTGGTATCTGTTTTTACTTTTTGTATTTGGCGATAAAGAATTTACTTTTTGCATGACTATGTAGTTGAATAAAGATAGTAGAATCCATTTCTATATTGTAAGAATATTGTGTATTCTATCAAATATATGAACAGAAAAGTAGTAACTTTGAAGCCCTTTTATATATGATTGTTGAAACACTTTGAACACAAATTAAATTGGGTGAAGTGTTACTGGTTCCTTTGGTCTTTTCAACATCCTTACATTGATTAAAATGTAAAAAATATTTATGTTAATAATCAAAGAGCTTGTTTACGCTGAAGTTATTTGGCTGTTATTTGATCATTAAAGATGGGAATATAGTTCCTTATGATTTCTCTAAAACTTTCAAAGCTGGTTGTTCTACCCGACTACAGCTTATTTTATTTGTCCATAATTTTCATTGTATTTGCCTTATTTTTTATCTATTATGGTTTTGAAAGTTGTTTTTATCTGTCATGGTTTTGAAAGTGAAATTGCATATTATTTCATATTGCTACTTGGAATTGTTGAAAAGGATATTAAAAATTTGTTCCTATTTCTCTTTGGTGCCATTTTATGAAACATGTTCTTGGCATGCAATCAATGCTTACAGGAATACTTGTCCCATATGATGATTGACCTCATTTACTTCCTTCACCTTTTATTCCTTAAATTTTTAAGATGCTTGTTTTGGTGGACTGTTAGAGCTGTTAATGAATTTAAATTATGTTGATTATATGGCAGTTAGTGAGTATTATATGATGCAAATAAACTAGCTAGTTGTGGAATGTTATGAGCTGCTGTGGTTGTGGACTGTTTGAGCTGTTAATGATGCTTGTTTTGGTGGACTGTTAGAGCTGTTAATGAATTTAAATTCTGTTGATTATATTGCAGTTGGTGAGTATTAAATGATGCTTGTTTTACAACGGACAGCGGCGTGCTTACCAAACCCCCGCCCCATCCTAGATCAAAGAAGAGGAAGGTTCATTCAACTAATGTGGGTGCAACTCCGGGAGCAACTCCAACAAATCCATCTCCAAGCACTGTGGAAACTGATGAAGAGGATAGCAAGGATGAAGCTAATGAAGGTAACAGAAAACCTTCTAGACCTAGATCTTGGACTTGGGAACACTTTACAAGGGATCCTAAGTCCAAGCTATCACATCCTAGGGCTAAATGTAATTGGTGTGGTGCATCATATGCATGTGATTCTCATAGAAATGGTACAACTAATATGCGTTATCATTTGTTGAACCAATGTAAAAAATTTCCTAGGGAGTCGGGTGACCCTAGTCAAACAATTCTTACCTTCCAACAAAAAAAATAGGGTGAAGGGGTATTTACTGCAGTTACTTTTGATGCTGAAATGTGTAGAAAAGCCCTTGCTAGGATGATAATTGTTGATGAGCTACCATTCAAGTTTGTTGAGGGGGAGGGATTTAGATTCTATATGAGTATTGTGCAACCTGGATTTCCACTTCCGGGAAGGATTACTGTTGCTAAGGACTGTTGGAATCTCTATATTAGTGAGAAGAATAGGTTGAAAACTGTGTTCAAGCAACCGAATCAATCTGTTTGTTTAACTACTGATTGTTGGACTTCTGTGCAAAATCTGAATTATATGTGTCTCACTGCTCATTACATTGATCATGATTGAAAATTGCAAAAGAGGATTATTAATTTTTGTCTTATTAAAAACCACAAGGGAGAAACAATTGGTAGAAAGATTGAGAGATGTCTTTTGGGGTGGGGGATATCTAGAGTGTTCACAATTACTGTTGATAACGCTAGTTCTAATGATACTGCAATATCTTACCTAAGAACTATAATGGAGAATTGGAATTTACATCCTTTGAAAGGAGAGCATTTGCATGTTAGGTGTTGTGCACATATTCTTAATCTTGTTGTTAATGATGGATTGAAAGAAATGCATGAATCTTAGCAAGATAAGAAATGCTATTAGATATGTGCGTGCTTCCCCTAGTCGTATGAATAGGTTCAAAAATTTCATTAAGGAAGCTAGGATACAAGACAAGTGTACTGTCCAACTCGATGTTCCCACTAGATGGAACTCTACATACACCATGCTTGAAAGTGGTTTGAAGTTTCAAAAGGTGTTCAAGAAGCTAGGGGAGAGAGATACAGAATATGCTCTAATGCAAGGTGGTATTCCAAGGAATATTGATTGGGACAATGCAAAACACTTTATGGAATTCTTGAAAATTTTTCATGATGTTACAAAGAGTGTGTCTGGTAGTTTGCTTGTGACTTCTTCTCAATATCTTCATGAGTTTTGTAAGATTTTGCGTGTGTTCAAAGCTTCTTGTGGTAGTCGAGATCCATTACGTGGGAGTATGGCTGAGAGGATGAAGCTTAAGTATGACAAGTACTGGGGTAACATTAAAAATATCAACATGATGATTTTTGTTGCTGTGATTCTTGATCCTAGATACAAGTTGAAGTTTGTCAACTTTAGCTTTGAAAAGCTATATGATAAGGATGATGCTGATTTTTTGGGTGCAAAAGTGAAAGAAACCTTCTCCAAGATGTTTGAATGCTATATGAATGCAAATAATGGGGGAAGATCTTTTACTTCAACAACAATGGATGGTGCATCAGATGTGGGAGTACCTGATGGCGACATGGCTGGTGATTTTTTTAAGGAGGTGCATTTTCATGAGATCATCAACAAGAATGAGGTGGATTTGTATTTGATGGATGGTTTAGAGAAGCCTGGTGATCAAAATACTTTTGACATATTGAATTGGTGGAAGGTAAATTCTAGCAAGTATCCTATCTTATCCCAAATAGCTAGAGATGTCTTAGCAATGCCGGTCTCAACTGTTGCTTCAGAATCAGCTTTTAGCACTGGTGGAAGAGTGCTTAACAACTATAGGAGTTCTTTAACTCCAAAGACAGTTGAGGCATTGATATGCACACAAAATTGGCTTCGTGCTTCTCCAATGACAACTGATTTTGAGGAGCTTATTGAAGAGTTTGAGAAACTTGAATTAGGTATGCAAAAAAAAATTTGTAGTTCCTTTCATGGTTTATGTTTATAATCTATAATCTATATTATATTTATAATCTATATTGATTTTCTTGTTTTATTTTTGTAGAAATTGCACCAACCGGAGAAGATGAGGATGAGTCTGGTGTGGATTCAGATTAAGCATGGTGGTTGATTGGCTATTTGGTTTTTATTTGTTTTAAAGTGACTGTTGTGGTTTAAAATGTGTTTATTTTTGTTGTTTTGCTAGACATTTTTAATTTCCTTTATTTTATATTTAATTAAGTTGAATTTGTACTGGATTTGGATATGATATACTCTTGTTATTCTGGTTTATTGAAGGTTTTAAACTTTATTTTATGATATTTTAAATTCTATTTATTAGGTATAAAAAAACCGAAAAAACCGACCGAACCAAACCACTGTTGGTTCGGTTCGGTTCGGTTTGTTTTCGGTCCAAAACCGAACCAAACCGAACCGATTACACCCCTATTATGAGATTAATATGTAAGATACTTCTGCAAGTTGCGGCCATAAACTTTTCTGCACACTTGAATATATCACACAACCAAAACAAGAAACTAGACAAAATTAATAGAATGGATTTTAATTAGCGCAGAGTTTTACTATAAAACCCGGTTAATTAATGGTTAATTAACCCACAAATGAGAATTTATTTTAGAAAACAAAAAATGTGATTTTTATGGCTAAATATGATAGAGGAGGTTGAGACAAAAATTTCAGTACTAATTTTATAGAAATCGGACCAAGATTGGACCGAACGGGCCAAATCGAACCAGCCGGATCCATAGTGGGCCCTTGACCCAACATAACTAAACCCTAAAACACTCATTTCAGCACTCTCTCTCCTCACATAACACTCTTACACGCTGAAAATGGAGGCCATGGGGGAAGATCACTCTCTCAAACTCTTTCTCTCATTTAGTCTTCAAACCACCATAACTTTTGATTTAGAGCTCCGATTGCCGCACCGTTTGCGGCCACGTGTTCACTGCGAAGAGCTCTACAAAACCCATATAATCAATCTTAAGGTAAGCTACAGTTTTCTCTTCAAATTTTCACCTTTGATTTCGAGTTTCATGAGCAAAAATGTTGAGATTTTGGGCTCTTTGATGTTATAGGACCCAACTCTCTTGAAGGAGAAGATTAATCTTGTCTCCTTGAACCTTGGGAAAGGTAAGATATATCAAACCCTAGTGAGAATGTTGAATTTGTGGTTTTGGGTATTGAGCTCTTGTGTTTTGGTATGATATTGTGGCTTAGGCATTTTATATATGTGTATTGGAGCTTGATTGGTGATTTTGGAAAGCTTGGAAGAGGGTTTTGTTTGCAAAAATCTATTTGGAGGTGTTGAGACCTTGAGAGTTTGAGGAAAAGTGGTTTGGAAGTGCTCCGGTTGAGCTTGGAGAAATCGGCTAAGGTATGATCTCGGTTTCTCGTATCTAAATGTAATGTGGTAGGAAATACTTAGGCTAGAGGCCCTAAGATAGGCATTGAATTGTTGACGTTATTGAATGATTGAGATATATGATGTGGTCATATATGTGATTATGATTATTGTTGCCTTGATGGTATGATGTATGGAAAATATGCATATTGTGATATATGCTTGATGAATGATTGAGGTTGAATTATGGTGGAACCATGTTGATGGTGAGTATGACATTGTTTATGAACAAAGATGGTTGATTGGAAATGTTATTATTGGAAATTGAGATTAGGGAGGAGGTATGACATGTTATTATGTTTGTATTTTAGCCATTTGTTTGAGAAGTGTTAAAATGGTTGGATGGTGGTTTCTGGAATTATGGTAAAGTGTTAAAGTGTGAGTTGAGGAGGCTTGATGTTGTTTTTGGAATATTTTGATTGATTTAAAAAATGAATGAAATTGGCATGTTTTGGTTGATTTTGAAAAGAGTTGAAAATGGCTTGTTTTGAAAATGGCACCTTGTGGTTTTGTATAAAAATATGGTTTTTGGGCATACTTTGATGGGACATAACTTGAACTCCGGATCCCCATTTTGTGCCAAATTTGTTTAGAAATAAAATTGGATCCGGGATGTTCATGCCGTTCGAAGAACGGGCGAAAATGTTTTGAAATGAAGAAGTTATGTCCGTCAGAAGATTGGGGGTTGAATCTGGGAATTCTACAGCTTTTAACTTAGAAAATTTTTTAGCAGAATGACCTCACGCATAGGCGTGCTTAACGCGTAGGCATGCTTGACGCGTACGTATCGTTTTTCAAGAAGGCACCATCCACGCGTGTGCGTGGTGTGCGCGTACGCGTCGATGTGCTGCGCCCAATGCCCAACCATTTTTTCCGAGAGTTGTGCCGGAGTTGTGCCAGCTTTGTGCGTGGGGCACAAACGTACCCACGTATACGCGTGGCTGACGCGTACGGGTCGTTTGGCTGTTTTTCAATCCACGCGTCTGCGTGGGCGGCGCTTACGCGTCAATGAACTTTGTGGCCATCCATGCGTGCGCGTGAAGAACGCGTACGCGTGGCCCTGTTTTCATCACAAAGTTGATTTTTGAGTTTTAAAAGCCAAATTTCATACTTTTAAGCCCCCGATCTCACCACTTATGTCTTAAATCATTATGATATGTGATAAACCCCAATTTTGTGGTTTATCTTGTGCTTATTTTGGGAGATTTTATCACATTTTCTCACATCTATTCAATGAAATAGCATGGTTTTGTAATTCTCCCTAGATTTGTGCTTAAGTGTGAAAACATGCTTTTTAGGCCTTAAAATAGCTAAATTTAACTCACTTTAATTTCATTTGATGCCTTGATATGTTTGTTGAGTAATTTCAAGTTCATAAGGCAAGTATTGGATGAAAGAAGTGAGGAGAAAAGCATGCAAAGTGGGAGAACTCATGAAGAAATGAAGAAACCGTAAAGCTGTCAAGTCTGACCTCTTCGCACTCAAACGACCATAACTTGAGCTACAAAGGTCCAAATTAGACGGTTCTAGTTGCGTTGGAAAGCTAACATCTGGGGCTTTAAAATGATATAAAATTTGCCGTAGTTTCCTGACGTATAGGGGCTCGTGCGCGCCATGTACGTGTGTGCGCCGATGGAGCTGCGTGGGTCCACTTTTTGCACTTCGTTGGGGCGATTTCTAGCTCATTTTGGGCCCAATCCAACTCATTTTTGATGCTATTGAACCCAAGGATTGAAGGGGAATGAACCAAGTAGTCATAGTTTAGTTTTCATCATGTTTTAGGGTAGAATTCTAGAGAGAGAGGCTCTCTCCTCTCTCTAGATTTAGGATAGAAATTAGGGTAAAGTTAGGTTGATCACTCTCAAATTTCTCTTTCAATTCTTGTTTTGATTTCAATTCTCTTTATATTTTAGTGTTCTATTGTCTTAATCTTCTTAGTTTCTCTTGTTAGTTTCTTATTTTTCTCTCTTTTATATTGATGAACTATTGTTGAATCTTAATTTTCTTTAATGCAATTTTATGTTTCTATGTTCTTTTTATGTTCATCTTAATTGCTATTGTTGATTTCTTGCTTGTGGTAGTTATGGGTTTCACTAATTCTTGCATTTTGTGATGTTTACTTTTATTACATATTAGGTGTTTGATAGAATTTTTTCTTTAGTTTTTGAGTAGTTCTCTTTACTCTTGGCCTAGTTGGAGTAATTAGTGACGCTTGAATTATCTAATTCTTTGATTGATTGACAATTGGAAGTTACTAATTGATTTGGATACCACTAACACTAGTCTTTCCCTTGGGATTTGGCTAGAACTTGTGGAATCAAGTTGATTCATCCACTTGACTTTCCTCCATGGTTAGAGATTAACTAAGTGGTAGCAATGTACAATTTATGATCACAATCTATGATCTCAATTATCGCCATGAATGTCTCTCCTTATTACTTGCTTTCTTTAGTTATTTGCTTGATTTACTTTCCTTGTCATTTAATTTCTTGCCCTTTGAAAATCAAACCCCCTTGGATCCTCATAGTCAATAATTGAGCATTTCATTGCAATTTCTTGTGAGACGACCCGGAGTCTAAATACTTCGGTTAATTCTTATTTTGGGTTTGTTACTTGTGACAACTAAATTTAATTTGATGTGAGATTTGTTTGTTGGTTTGGAGCTATGCTTACAACGAAATTCTTCTTTCTATAAGAGAAAATCATCCAACGCAATTCTCGCTATCAATATGCCTAGCAATGATAAAAGGAGCTAGGGTATGTCGTAACTTGTGAGTGAAGCAAGGAAAAAATGGATGATCAATGAGGATCAAAAGATGATTATATGAGATGCGGAGGATGGCGGTGGAAGTGCTTGTTATGCCATGGGCTGAAGGGCCGTAATTGTTAATGAATTGGCTGGTTATGGATTTAACCGTGAGCCGGATGGCTGGATTATTGCCGTGTTACGGTGGAGCCATGATTATGACTGAGTATAAATGCATATATGCTGTTGAATAAAATGTGAATGTTGCACTTCCACTATCTGAGACACGAGTTTTCCTGGGAGAAAGTAGTGGCTAGCCACTACGTGCTCCAGGTGGAGACCCGAGACTCTGTTAATCCTATGTCGTAAGGGTGGCCGGGCACTGTAAAAGCCCCGGATGAGCTCGCCCCCTGAATATACACCAGTGAGGATGTTGGATATGGATCATGATTATGATCACGATTATGTTGAGTATAACTCGAGTTGGGGATGCACGACAGAGGGACAGTCCAATGGTTAGCTACTAGGACTTGTCGGGTTGGCTATATAACCGACAGATGATATCATCAGCCACTAGGGACAGGCATACATCATATGCATACTATGTGAATTGTTTGAGATTGCCTATTTGACTTCATATTACTTGCTATTTGTCTAAATGTATTATCTGTTCCTACTTGTATATCTCTTGTCTGAAATAATTGTGTTTGCCATATTTTTTACTCCTGCTGGATGTTGAGAGGTCTGAAGGAATTGGAAAGGAAAGTATTAGTTAGACTGAAGAATCTTTAGTCAGTTGCCATTTATGGTTTAGCTTGTTTATAAGCTTTGAATTTATCTGAAGGGAGTTTTAAGATTGCCTTCGGCTTTCTTCTAATATTATATGTTAAATATGTGGGAACTGTTACGATACTGGGAACCTCTAGTTCTCACCCATGTGGATTTTGTGGTTTTCAGATGCAGGACGCGAGACTCCTCATTGAGGCATGCTGGAGACTTTCGGATTAGCGAAGATCCTTTGTTCTTGGGGCTCCATTTTGGTTTATATGTTTGCTTAGATACTTTTATCTCTACTGAATAATACAAACTGTGATGACTCCTCTTATAGAAGATTTTGGAGAATAGGTTTTATGTCTTTATGTCCCTTTGGGTTTCCGTGGGGCTTCCTACCTTATTTACATGTATATATTTCTATGCTCGGACCGGTTATCTTCACAACTGGATTATGAGTTTTGATATTCATGTTTTTGACACTCCTTTGTATATATATAATCTCACGTTAATTTGTTCTCTATTCGTGACGTTATCGATCGGAGTGTTGCGTTTTTCGAGTTGCAATTTTATTTTACCCCTTTTTTTCAAAGGCTCCTAGTTATATCATTGTTCACACTACTATATGTACTAAATTTTTTATTTTTAGATGTCGTAATACCTTGCCATCTCTAAATTATGACTTAAGTATAAGACTCTGCATGGTAGAGTGTTACATTTACACTCGGCTACCTTTGGATGAGGATGGTGCTTTAGGCTCAGAAGCAGCCTAAGTTACTGTCGACTCTGTTGTTTGATACTTGAAGAAAAATATGCAACTCATAGAAGCTCAAATGCTTGATTAAGGTTTAAAGCTTGCCTTCTAAGCAAGGGCTCCAAACGAAATGACGGAATTACACAACTTCTAGTTTTCTTATAATCATCCATATAAGAGAAGAGGTCCTCTAACCTTTAATTTTCTTCCATCTTCGTCTGAAAGAAAGACAGATGTATGGTTGGCAAAATGACCATATCTACCACTGTCAAAGAACAATATGCAAAATGGGTACAACAATATAATATTATGAGAATTGCTAAATGATAATGGCTTCTCAAACTGAAATACCGTCGGATTTATCTATGGACTAATAAAAATAATTCATTCGTAAATCGGTTACAGTTGAATTTTATATCTGTTAGTAACTGACTATTGACAGATTTATTTTTTTTACGGTGATTTGCGACAAAATTAACGCCGGATTCTAATATTAAAGTTACAAAAATCTAATGTCAGTTACCGTCAGAAATTATTCAACGGTGAATTTGGCTCCACACGTGTTTTTGGGTCAGGTTACCGTCGAAAAAATTTGACGGTAGTCTTATTTTATTAAATTGGATGATCGTTACTGTCGGATAATTCTAATGGTAAATTTGACAGTGACTTTAATTTTTTTTAATTTTTTTCTTGAACTTATAATAGACTTCGATATTCAATAATTTTCTGTCATAATTTTTTGATTGTGTTTTTATGTTTTCTGGTGACTTAACTTGTATGAAACTATTTAAAATTATGTTGTTCGCTGTATGTTGAGGATGGAATTATCACATTGATCAATTATATATTAATTTATTATTAATTTTATTTTATATTTAATTAAGTCAGTTAAACCACTATTAAATTACTGAACCATTAAATCAGTAACTCTATCGATTCATATATATATGTAGACTGTTTTACATCGATAATGTAAGAGAATTAAATTCATATTACAAACACTACAACAATATTGATTATTTTTTAGGGTTATAATGTGTAAAAGAAAATTAAAATTTGTCAAAAAAACAAATTTTGACACTATTTTAACTATGAAAATATGTTAATAAAAGTTTTGTCAAAAATAGTATTTTTAACATATAAGTGATTGTGAAAAAAATTTAAATCTTATTTTGATAAACATTGGCTGTCAAAAATAATTTGTTAGAAAATTTTGAGAACATATTTTCTGTGATACTTATTAATTGTCAAAAATACTATTTATTTTGACACTTATTGACTATAAAATATTCTCAACAAAAAATTTTAACAAAGAATGAGATGTGATCTTGAAACTAAAGAATAAATTGAGATTTTGAAGATAAAGAATGAGTAGTATAATCCTAAACTGAGAGTAGTGTGATGTCAAAATTAATAGAGCCCAAAGAAGAAAAAAATAGTGGAGTAAATTGAAAATAAATGAGTGTTAAAATTGAAAAGTAATTTTCTATGGTCAAATTATTCGTCAAAAAAATATAGAAAATTTAACATTTGTAATATTTGTCAAAAATATATATTAATTTTGACATTTAATTATAATATTAAAAAATAAAGTATTAAAATAACTCTATTTTCTTGTAGTGAAATTAGAAAAAAAAATAGAGAATGAAGTATAAAAACCACACTTTAATTAAGCTCATCCGTTTTCCGTTAATAGATTTTCACACGTGGCATGTTAAGAGCCAAGCTAGTGCCGTTGCATTATAATCAATGTGTGGTTAGTCAGGTTAGACTTGTTCTTGGAATCTTTATGGTATTGGAGAATTTTAGTCATTCATGATTATTTTTATCATCCGCGGACAAGTTTTTGTGAGTATTTCATTAAAAAAAGTAAAATAATCTTAATAAAAAATTAGCTCATATTTTATCAAATTATTCCTTATTATCTTTAATTTTATATATTCTAATAATTTTTGTCTTTTTTGTTCATAACTTCGCATCCTATATTTTCAATAAAAATGAAATGGAAAAAATCTAATATATATGTATTATGTTGAGCTGAATAAAGTTTTTAAGGTAACAAATAATTAACATTGTTGAATTTTTAAACCGACAGAACATTGAGTAGAGGAAAATAATCATATCTCGTGTTGTGCTCTTTTAACTTCCAAACTTGACTACAGATCAGATAATGCTATTTTAACACTAGTCAGTCAAGAGGGTTTTAAAAAAAAAGTTAGTGTTGAATGGTTCTTTTTACTTTTCTTACTTCAATGACTTCAAGTAATTTACCAAGGGCAGACACGTATCTATGACTCTATCTCTAATTAATTTTGTAATTTTTTTTTTTTTTCCAAACCCTAACTAACTCCTATAAAAGGATACACCCTCTTCAACACACCAAACAAAACAAAACAAGAAAGAACCTAAAACATGGCATCCTTAAAACAAGTTCCATCATCATCAGACATATCATTATTATTACTACCTTTGTTGCTGATTTCTGTGTTTATTACACCATCCCATGCTGCTGGAATTGCAGTGTATTGGGGCCAACACACCAATGAAGGTTCCCTTTCAGATACATGCAACACCGGTAACTACAAATTTGTGAACATAGCTTTCTTATCCAAATTTGGCAACTCCCAAAACCCACAGCTCAATCTTGCTGGCCACTGCAATCCCGCAAACAACGGTTGCGCGAAACTAAGCAACGAAATCAAGACTTGCCAAAGAAAAGGAATCAAGGTGTTCCTCTCTCTTGGAGGTGGCACTTCGGGTTACTCTCTCAATTCAGCAGATGAAGGCAGAAATCTTGCAACCTATCTTTGGAATCATTTTCTTGGAGGATCACCATCCTCAAATTCAAGACCTTTAGGTAATGCTGTGTTGGATGGAATCGATTTCGACATTGAAACCGGCGGGGTTGAGTACTATGACGTGCTCGCCAAGGCACTCAATTCTCATAGCCAGCACAATAAGGTGTTTCTTTCTGCCGCACCGCAGTGTCCCTTCCCTGATAAACATTTGGATGCTGCCATCAAAACTGGTCTGTTCGATTATGTCTGGGTTCAGTTCTACAACAATGGTGAGTGCCAGTATTCTAATGGAAACACTAATAGTCTTGTTAATGCATGGAACAAGTGGAGTTCAAGTCAAGCTAAGCAAGTGTTCTTAGGAGTGCCGGGTTCTCAGGCCGCCGCTAGTAGCGGTTATATTCCTCCTAATGTGCTCACTTCTAAGGTTCTTCCTGCTATCAAGAAATCTAAGAAGTACGGTGGAGTGATGGTTTGGGACAGATCTTTTGATGTTCAAAACCATTACAGTGATGCCATTAAGGGGAGTGTGTAATTAATTAGTTATATAATACATTATTATCATCTGTATAACTAGGAATAATATTAATAATTAAGTAGCACGTTCAGTGTATGTAGGTGTTACTCGTTACTACACATGTTTTGTGCTACCTGAACAGTTTCGTGTGTTTGTATCAGTGTATTTATGTAATAACGATATAAATATTCGAGAATAAATAAGACGCTTGAGGAATTCCGTTAGTTCGTTATATTTTGTGTTGGCTCCGTTAGTTCGTTATATTGTGCATGCCTCCCTTTGGTCAGGTTTTGTTTGGTTGGAAGGAAAGAAATAGAAAGGAAAGAAGAGAAAGGAAAGAAATTGAGTGAAATTTTATTTTTCTTAGATATATTTGGATGAAAGAAAAATGAAAGGGAAGGAAATAGTATATAATGTTAT
This sequence comes from Arachis duranensis, assembly GCF_000817695.3. Taxonomy (NCBI): domain Eukaryota; kingdom Viridiplantae; phylum Streptophyta; class Magnoliopsida; order Fabales; family Fabaceae; genus Arachis; species Arachis duranensis. Next base: position 13,024,643 of record NC_029780.3, on the reverse strand, counting down.
GAAAAGACAATTTTATCTTTAGATATTTTAAAATATATTAAAAAATAAAGGGTAATATTAAAATATTGATACAAAATATATTTTCTTTCCATTTTCCGTCCATTATTGGAGGGAAAAAATCTTCAATGGGTCCCACCCATTTTTTTACACTATTCATTTTTCTCTTTAACTTTTTCATTCAACCAAACACGGTCTCACCACGGAATTTCAAAGTTGTCATAAGAAGATATCTAATAAAAAATCTGTTTTAAGCTCAGTGATTATCATTGCCTTATGAATCTTTTAAAAACCAATAGGTGATCGTCCAAAATCTTTTCGAAGAAATAATATTTAATTAAAATTTATATAAATACATAGAAGAAAACAATTTTGGTTTCGGTCATTTTATTAAGGTAGAAAAATTAGGATTTGATTTGGGGATTAAGGTTTTGTGTATGAAATTGGAGATTTTGGGGTTTAATTTATATTTGGTCAATTTTAATCAAATTAGGATATAGAGTGTTAATTTAAAATCTAATTTAATCTTAAAAATTATTTTAAAATATCATTTGTTGTATTAAAATACTAATTGGTTTGAAATTAAATTCTTTAATTGAATTTATAAAATAATAAGATTAATTTTCTTTATTCCTAAAACTTGAAGTATTAAATCATAGAAATATTAATTATTTAAATTAGATCACATAAAAATTCTTGTCATTCCATAACTACTAATTTTATAAGTTAAATATAGAAAATAATTCAATAATTATAAAATTAGGTAAAATTCTAATTAATTATCAAAATCTAATTTAATTAGCTTTAATAAAAATAATTTTTGAAAATAAAATTTCTAATGAATAAATAAATTAAAATTAACTCATAATAAAATTTATTTGAAAATTCTGGATCTTATATCCTATCCACCTTATAAAAATTTTCGTCCTCGAAAATTGATACAAAATGAAAAAGATTTCATATCTCTTCACCCTTGAATGCATTTAAAGAAATGGCAAAAAGTTCTCTGTATAGATATACATATGGTTTCAAATACCAGAATTTTCATATGACATAAAAGTATATATTAAAGGGTATAAATGTGATGCAAACAGAAGTTACAACATAGGCTTGATGTACAAGATGATATATTTTCAAACATGGGTTAAAACGACGTACTTAACGTCCACATACTCATCTCATACCAATTTCAAACACTACAACAAATAAGGGTTTTCGCAACAGTCAAAAACCGTTACCATAGATCAGAAAATCGTTCCTAAAACTTTAGGCAATGCTTTGGCAACGATTTTTCACCTGTGGTATATGCGGCCGTTGCCAATGCTCAAAGACAACAGTTTTTTATCTAAGGCAACGGCAACTAAAAAACCGTTGCCATAGTTACTAGCATAGACAACGGTTTTGACAACATTTTTAAAAAACGGTTTAGAACCGTTATTGAATAGGCAACGGTTTAAAACTGTTGTCTTTTATGATGTAACGGTTTAAAACCATAACTGAATAGGCAACGGTTTTAAGCTGTTGTAGTTTTGTTATTCACAAAGACAACGGTTTAAAAACGTTTCCTTTGGTGTTTCTTTTTGCAACAGTTTTAATTGCATGCCATTTTGTAGTTGTCTTTGACAACGGTTTTAATACTATTGTCTTTTGTGACTTTTCACAACGGTTTTTTGTAATTATATAATTCTTTATTTATAATAGTTTTCTCATGTTGCATTGAAATTAGTTCCAACTATTTTAATTTAGTGTCGATAAATAAGTTTAACTATTTGAATCAAATCACTAAAAAGACTAATTGAACATTTACCATTAAATTTGATTTACGGACAAATTTTTGTGTCACTGAAGTTTGATTAAAGAAAAATATACATAATAAAGAAAAGTAATACTCATTGCTTTGCATCATTTTACAACTTAAAATGCACGAAACTAAATTCAAATCCAAATTAGAATCAATTAATTCATTGTTTGCACACTCAAAAAACTTAGAGTTTAAAATCTATACACGTTGACACTAGCTAAGCCATTACCGACTAAGGACCTGCTGCAGCAAGTAGCATTCTCAATCAACATGTAACTGCGAAAGTAATTAAAAGAACATTGATTAGCATCAAACAAAATGCAAACTACAAGAAGCAAAGAAGAGAAACATGCAACACAAAGCATACCACAACTTTGATCTTCAGCAACATCGTTTGCTCTCTCTTTATCTATTGAGGAACTCCTAAGGACTTGGCTCTTAGAAGAGTCGCAGAATTTGTTTCCAAGTCTGCTGCCACCGAGAATGTTCTCAGCCATTTCATCAAACAAATTTTGTCCCTAAATATTTACCATGATTTAAATACTCATTTTGTGAAACACTAAGACATCCATTGAAATAATCAACCAATTAGAAATTAAACCAACTAGCAATTAAGAAACAAAATAAACCAACTAGCAATTAAGAAACAACCATTAACATTAACATTATGCTCAATAAAACAACTGAGCTTAATTTCAAACTAAATTGAATTAAAACAAAACTTCTTGCTTAACTTTTTACAATGAGAGAACATGTTCAACTAAATGACTCTTTTAATTTCAAACTAAATTGAATTAAAACAAAAGTTCTATGCTTAACTTTTTACACAGAGAACATATTCAGCTAAATGAATCTTTTATTTATAATAGAAAATAAGCTTAATCCAAACACATACCATAACCGAACCTCAACAGACCAAGTGGGGGACATCGGAGAGGAGAGCACGGAACAGCAACGGATTACAGAGCAGTAACCGATGACGACACAGAACTATTTTCTCCTAACATTGCTTAGAATAAAATCTCATTAAAGAGAAAAAAATCAATCAATAAAGTAACTAATGACAAAACAAGGTCTACCTGTTTTGTTCTCAATTGCAAATGACAGGATTTAACATACCTAACCTAACCAACCCTGTTTTCATGAATTGAAAGCGATGTTAGAGACTTGGGAGTACATAATGGTTTTAATATCACATCAAGATGATTAGGTACATAGGAATTCTACAGCTACTGTAGTTCATACCAAAGACATAGGCAAACTAAAGCGAACCATCGCACAGACCAAGTCGCAAATCACAAAAAAATATAACGTAGCCCATAATTCTTTAAGTCAAGTCTGATACCTTACATCATAATAAAGAAAAGTTTAATCCATGAACTATCTTCAAAGAAATAAAAAATAAAAAAGGCATGGTAAATTTGGCAAAGATGTCATCAATATAGAAGTCATAGTATTATACATAACCAAGCCTTAAAATTATCATACTTCACATCGGAAGAACAAAGTAAGAAGTCTAGTTTCTTTGGATTACCTTCAGCTCCTTCTCAGAAGCAATGTCATGAGCCAATAATAGCTTCCACACTCTCTTAATTGGATCACGCTCCTATAATCATATTAACCAAGAGAAAAATTTGAGAAAGAACTCCATGATATTAAAATAACAGCACATTATATGCTTTGCTCAGTAGTGTGACAAACTTGTCTCTCATTGGAAATTTCGTCACATGTACGGTATGTGCTACCAGGATCAGACATAGAGTGCCCGTGGTATCTATAGGTGTCCATTTCAAGAATCTTTACAAAATAATCAAGAATACAAGAAAGCAATCAGAGTGAAGCAAATACCAAACTTTGATAATTTAATCAAAACTACACAAATGCTAGAAAGTATTAAAGTTAATGCAATCCTATATGCAGCACTTGGGTTGAGAAAGCCCAATCTTACCTTATATACACAAGTAAGCTTTAATTCAGAGATCTATACGTACATCCGTGTCTGATGGCTACAAAATTTTCATGGTTAATTCGATACCACTTATAAGTTCTTTCAGAGATCTAGTTAGCAAATCAAAATCATAACAGTATTATAACAAATTAATATTAAAATCAAAGCAAAATCAAAGCAGCATTGCCAGAGAACCAGTTACATACTAAATCAATATTAAAATCAAAATAAAATCACAACAGCATTTCCAAATTACCAGTTACCAAATCAACATCAGAACAACATTATACCAAATCAACATTAAAATCAATATTAGGCGACAGTAAAGTAACTCACAGCAACAGCTTCAGTTAACATAAACACTTTAACAATAACCCTCATAGCAACAACGGGATAATTAGGCGAGCAAAGAGAAATCAGAAACAGGGTAAAGCTCACCAGTACAGTGGCGAGTTGCAGCTGAAACAGAGTGGTGATCCAAATACCAATGGCGGCGCACAGCTCAACAGGGACGGCGAACCCAACCCTGCCAGCGACGGCTTGGTAGCAACAGAGGCAACCTCCTCCTCCCTTATCGTGTTTCTCTCTCCGCGCGAACCCTTTCTTTCTCTTCGAGCTCTTTAGTGGCAGCAGTGATGGGAGGTGTGACGGCGACGACGAGCTGACGGTCAGGACCTTCAGCGGCGGTGATGGAGTCCTCAACGATGGTGGCTACTCCTCTCTTGCACACACTCTTCTCCGTCTCCACACTCTCCGGTTCGCGCGACAATGGCGGCGGCACCATGGAACGGCAGCGGCAAGCGGGCAGGGTGCAGTGACGGCGCGCTCTTCTCCCTTTCCTTCCCTTCTTCTTCCCTGATTCCCCCTTCTTCTCTCTTTTCCCTTTCTTTCTTTTCCCATTTTCCTTCTATTTCCTTTTCTGTATGTGTGTCTAGGGATTTAAGATAACAAAGTTAGGAATTTTGCAATGTTCTGAAAACCGGTTCGAACCGGCTGGTCGAACCGGTCGAACCGTGAACCGGAAACTAAAACGATTCGGACAATTAGAAAAACCGCAAAATTAGGAAACCAGCGTTGAACCGACGAACCGGCCGGTTACCAGTCGGTCGAATCGAACCGGGACCAGGCCGATTTTTTAGCCGTGCAGCAAAACGCTGCCGTTTTGCGTTTTGTGAAATGTGAACCCTAATTCTTCTTTGCCATTCGCACTTGCGTGTTGCATCCCAGACTCCCAGCTCCACACGGCCACACCCACAGACCCACACCCACGCACTTCAGCTCCACTCTCATCATTCATCACCGTCACGATTCGTCGCACCATCACGTCAGAGAGAGTCAGAGACAGAAAACGCCTGAAGCCCTGAACGCCATCACGATCCGTCGCGCCTTCAGCACCGTCGCGCCGTCAGCTCCGTGGCGCCGTTGGGTCCGTCGCGCCATCAGCTCCGTCGCACAGTCAGCAGCGTCGCGCTGTCAGCTCCGTCGCGCACTCAGCCACTTCGACCAGTCACCTCCGTCGAGCTCAGAGAGAAAGCAATAGAGTTCGGTTGAAGCGTTGAAGAGGTGAAGAGGTGAAGCCTGAAGCCTCAAGGTGCCTTCGAGCTCTGAGAGAAAGCAATAGAGTTCCAGGTAATTTTTAATTTAGTTATGAACTGTTGCATGATGAACTAACTCTGAGTCTCTGATACTGTGATGAAATCTGATACTGTGAACTCTGTGAATGGACTGAATTCTGATGAAACTGTGAACTCTGATTGTGTGAACTTGATTGTGTGAACTCTGATTTATAATTTATGTGACATGATTTTGTCATTGTGAACTCTGATTTTGTATACTCTGATTTTGAGAGATGAAACTGTGAACTCTGATTGTGTGAACTCTGATTTTATGAAATCTGATTGTGTGAACTCTGATTTATGTGACATGATTTTGTCATTGTGAACTCTAATTTTGTATACTCTGATTTTGAGAGATGATTCTGTGAACAAAGAATGTTTTGAACTCTGATTTTGTGACATGATTTTGTGAACTCTGATTTTGTCAACACTGATTTTGAGACATGATGAACTGCTAAACTTTGAATTTTGGATGTTGTTTGTTCATTTGTTGTGAACTTGAGAGTTGAGATCATTGGGTTGGATTACTGTGAACTCTGTTCATTGAGTAGCTCTTTGATTTTGTGACATGATGAACTATTGAACTCTGAAACTGTGAACTCTGATTGATCAATCTCATTTCTCAATTTTTCTCCAACATTTGAATTGGATTGGTGTACTACTTTTCATTTGTACTTCATCTGCTTGTCACATTGTTATTTAGTATTGCTAACAATTCTACAGAACCTACATTGAGGAACTGCCACACCAAATTAGCAACTTGTACTTTTGATCCAACCCACCACATTGCTTATACCATAATGCATTATTTATATGATGAACTAGATATCAATGTGTTCATCAATAGTTTATTTTTGTAGATAAGTAATTTTATAACATGTTTCTAGGTGGAATACTATGGAAGTCCAGTTAGCTTGAAGAGCATTGCTCAAATTAGCACCCCTGATGCTAGTTCCCTTCTGGTACAACCATATGACAAATCAAGGAATGTTGTGCACTTATCCATGATAAAGGATAATGATTGATTATTGTTGAATTAGATCAAAAACATTAATTTGATCTTATCCATGTTATTGTAACAGTAAAGGGGTTTTTGTTATGGTCTATGTGTCTTTGTTACTTCATGTACACTCCGTAGATTTTACTTCATGTCTTTGTTTTATTTTTTTACTTTTGAATTTGTATTTGAATGAGATTATAACATTCTGGTTTACGTAGTACTTTTAATTTGAATGATATTTTAAAATTTACATTAGAATATAATTATATTTTTATGTGTTTATTTATATTTTATTTATTATTTTATTATAAAACGATTTTTTCGGTTCAACTACGATCAAACCGATTAAATCTATGAACTAGTGAATCAGTAACTAGAGTTGTTCGATGACCGATTCGGTTTTCAAAACCTTGGTTAACATAGCTTCTCACACTTAACGACCTAACACAGACTTCTCGCACATTACGAGATTCTGAGACGAGGCAAGTTTTAGCATCTTGCAATATACCAAAAGGATTAATAAAATTAAACAAAAAAAAAAAACAGAACTTGCAAATAGTGAAAGAAGAGTTAAAAAAATAGAAATTAATCTAAACGAAATTCACATAATTCAGATACCCATGTACCATGCCAATTTATTTTTTCAGGAAATCAAAGAATTCAGAAGATGAAACAAACAAACCAAAGAAAAATAGAAAGAAAGAAAACCTTCTTGTTGTATTTAAGGAACAGAAACATAAAATTCACAAAAATTAGAAAAGAAGAAAAGAAAGTCAGTGTTGCATCTGCAATGTCAAACGATTTCTCTTTTTTTCATTTTTTTATTTTTCTTTATTTCTTCTTTGTTTTTCACTTCTTGATGGTGGTTCCTATTTAGATGGCACTTCATTGTAAGCCTCTTGTATGTTTTTTTTTATGAAAAAAAATTATAGCTCTTTTAAAAGGATTACTAAAAGTTTTTGTATGATTATTTATAATTATTTTTATATGTATCTTTTAATTTGTATAATTATTTAAATAATATTAGAAAATTGTTGTTTGATAAACAATTGTTGTAATGGTTATAAAACTGTTCTTTAAAATAGTCAAAGAGAACGGTTTTATTTTGTTGCTATAACGTAATGAAAAATTGAACTTCAACAGCAACACTGTAAAAACCGTTGTCTAAGACCATCTAATAGAACGGTTTTAAAGTGTAGCATTTTAGCAACGATTTTTATGCGTTCTTTTTGTACAATTATTTAAACAACAATAAAAAAACCGTTGCTTAAAAACAAATCATGGTAACGGTTATAAAACTGTTCTTTAAAATAGTCAAAGAGAATGGTTTTAATTTGTTGCTATAAAATAATGAAAATTTGAATTTAATAGTAACACTACAAAAAACCGTTGTCTAAAACTATCTAAGAGAACGGTTTTAAGGCGTTGCAAAATTTGGCGTTGCTAAAGGCCATATTTGTTGTAGTGAAAGATTCAACTATTCAAATTTCAACATAACTTATCTCCACCATTCTCAATTGTATTTTATTAGGCAACTCATTTGACGGTTCTTAACTTCGTTAAACACTTTACAAACTTTATTACTGGTCATAAGTTTCACATCAACAGAACTATTTCACGTAAAACAAGATTCTACAATTCCCTGTAACATCGTATATCCACAAGTTTCACCCTTTTGCGTCCACCAAACGTACCCTAAAGAATTAATGTGTTGTTTACTAAGTCCAACAGTCACACAAGATACCAAAACTAACCTCGAGTATGCTCTGAAGGATAATAGACCTTAAAAAAGAAAGAAAAACGACAAGGACCGTATTCGTGAGAATTTGAAAGAATTGTTGAAATCACAAGTAAACAAGGATAAATAAGTAATGAAGAATGTTGGAAAGAGAATCAACTGATAACTTTAAGGGTAATTCTTGAGTCGAAGGGATTCGATAGGACCAATAAGATGAAAAACAACACAGTACTTTAAAACGAATTCAAGCTAAATCAAGAAATATGAGGTTTACAGAAGAGGAACATACAAACCAAAGATAGTTTATAGAACTCAAGAGTATGGTTTAAAAATATTTTCAAATGCATTATTCGTAAAGAATGAAAAACTTAAGAGGAAATCATCTCATGTTCTGGAAGAGAAAATGGGTAACAAACATCCTTCAAAAGATTAATAAAAGCGTAAATGTGGCATTAATTCCATATAAATTCAAGTGGAAATAAATTACACAAATTTTGTAAATGGAAAGATTAATTTGGCTTAAGAGCAAAATTGTATTTTCTCTTCTTTTTCAACCATGTATGAAAACTACAATCTTGTTGGAAGAAAACCTGAGATAAAGTTTTACTCATAAAAGAAAAGATCATACACTATAATCGAATGAGTTTAAATCACATACAGAAATTTTTAGAGTATAAGATAAAGGAGTGTAAGATGAATTGAAAGCGATTTTATTAAAACTTCAATAGACGATTATATCGTCCCAAAACAAGTTCAAATCACACCAAAGAGAGGCACTACTCAAATAAAGTAATTCAAAATCAGAAACAACTTTGGATAAGAATAACTCAAAATTTGTTTAAAAAGGTTTAAAACAAAACTCCAATAATATACTTGAAGACACAACCTTATAAAGATGTTCAATAACATTAAGATGTGAAAAAAAGGAAACTAACTCATTTTAAGAAAGGAACTTAAATAAAAGGATTTCGATTAGGATTCATAAAGCATGTCACTCATAGAAACGAAAAGCTTAAGAAGGAACTCAGCAACTTAAAAAGTCGATTCAAAATTTAAATTATTTCTTTAAAAGAACTCAAAACTTCGTCAAAATGGTCCAAAACAAAATTTTGAAAGTATACTTGGAATAACCACCTCACAAAATCATTTAAGAAAATTACGACACGCTTAAAAGGAAATCAGCCCATGAAAGAAAGAATCTTTAAATCAAAGAAATTCGAACAAGAACTCACTAGGCATGGATTATCAAATGAGTTTTCAATTGGTCCAAAAGAATACAAAACGCGTCAAGAAAGACAACTTAATCAATAGAAAATTCTCAACAAAAAATCTTTGACTAATTTAAGACAAATAAAAGGACACATGGTGCAATAGATGGAAACGAATTCAAGTTGACTCGAATGAGCATAAGATTCATAAAAATGGAAAACTAAGACTAATGGTGACGTTAAAAAAAATAACAGAGTAATTAAAAACAGAATCAAATATGATATTCTCAGAAATAAAAAGCTTAAGAAATAAATTGGTCTATTCACAAAAAGAAAGATATGAGTCCAACATTTTTTCCTAAAAGAACAACAATTGTACAAACAATGTAGTATGCTAAATCAAATTCAAATTAAAAATAAATTAGGTGAAGTTTACCAAATAAAAACCAACTGGGAAGAGATAAAAACCTTTCTTTAAAAAATATCTAAATATATAATCAAATAAGGATATGCGTAAAACTGTAACAAAATTGTTAGAAAATCAAATTGTATTTAAAGTATATATACTTTTTCATAAATCAATGAAGAAACAGGCGAGGTATTGGAAACAATTAACTTTAAACCGTATAAGAAACTTTCAACGTTTATATAAAGAAGTATATATCAAATTAAAAGAGGCTGTATATTTCAAATCAAAAGTGGTTTTGTGAAGATTTAAAGAATGACTGTAATTATCGTCAAATAAGAGGAAAACTAAATTATAATTTGTTTACAAAGGACTTGAAATATGAACTTAAAAAGGTACACTTCATCAAAACAGATTCAAATGTATATAAAAGAGTACATGATTCAAGAAGAAGTGCCTAAATAAAGAAGGTAAATACACCAAGGATTTTAAACAGGCATATACAATTAGGATCAAACAAGAGCGTACGTGAACAAGAGAATAGGATCGAAACATAATTTGATCACTTTCCAAGAAAAGTATCACAGACAGGAACCTTAGAGCATACAAAGCAGGAATAAGATACGTGATATTCGCAGAGTTCAAGACACTTAGCCGTGTAACTTCGAGAAATAATTTCTAACGTTCCCAAAACCCGTGACTCACGTTATCTATGTGACGAATGGATTTTTGACGGTTTAGAATTTCACTAATGAAATCTCGTTGTAAAGTATAGTTTCTAAACCAAGCAATAATCCTTTCATACAAAAAGTTGTTTGTCACTAAAACAAACCCCTAAAATCTATAAACCGAAGTATTTAAACCTCGGGTCGTTCTCCCTAGGATTTACAATAAAGTGTTTTGTTATTGGTTGTGAGTTATATTTGGGGTTTTAGAGGAGAAACATGAATAGTAAATGGTAAGAAAACTTTATTAACAAAATGGTCTTGGCAAGATTTGGTTGTCAAGGGTCTTCATCATTATCACTAGCCACAAGTATGGTAGTTGCAAGGATTAATCCCACTTAGTCATCCTTAAATCAATTAACAAAGGAAAGTCAAGTGAGTTATATCAATCCTAGTCTATAAGTCCTAGCTTTCCACTAATTGGATTAATGAAGGCTAGAGTTAATGGCTATCAACTAGCAATCAATTGGACACTAGTGACTCAAGAAATCCTAAGTTACCTTCTCAAGCCAAGAACATAAAATCATACTCTAACATCCTCTCAAGCATTTCATCAAACACTTGGAGGGTAATGGAAGAAAGCATTTTTATTTGTAAGAATAAAAGGAATCAACAACCAACAATTACAAAGAATTAACAAAACAACAATCAACAACATCCCAATCACATGAATTATCTCAAATTGCAGTATTAAAAGAAAACAGAAGGACAAAAATATCTCAATTACAAAACCTAGAAACAAAATAAGAGAAACTACAACAAGAGGATAGGGATAGAAAGAAGAACCAAAGTGTAGCAATCATCGATTGAAGGTAGAAGTAGAAGGAGACTTGAATTGAACCTAGAACTATGAGATCCTAATCTAACCCTAATTCCTAATCCTAGAGAGAAGTGAGAGCTTCTCTCTCTAAAACTAACTCTAACTCCTCAAACTAAGCTAATGATCAAAAGTACCTAAAGTCTACTATGACTAATGGTAACTAACATGTGTTTCCCTCTTCACTCCTTGACTTAAATAGCATCAGAAATGAGTTGGATTGGGCCCACATGGCTCCTAAAACCGCTGGGGACGATTTCACTATAGTGGGCCACGACAGAATCGGCGCGCGCGCGCAAAGTGCGCGTGCGCGCCCCTGAACGCGAAGCAACATATGGCAAAATTTATATCATTTCGAAGCCCCGGATGTTAGCTTTCCAACCCAACTGGAACCGCATCATTTGGACCTCTGTAGCTCAAGTTATGGTCAATTAAGTGCGAAGAGGTCGGCTTGACAGCTTTCCGGTTCTTTCATTTCTTCATGAGTTCTCCAACTTCACATGTTTTTTTCTTCATTCCCTTGATCCAATCTTTGCCTCCTAAATCTGAAATCACTTAACAAACATATCAAGGCATCTAATGGAATCAAGGTAAATTACATTTGGCTATTTTAAGACCTAAAAAGCATGTTTTTTACTCTTAAGCACAATTAAAGGAGAATATACAAAACCATGCTATTTCATTGAATAAATGTGGGTGAAAGGTGATAAAATCCCCAAAAATCAATACAAGATAAACCCTACAAATGGGGTTTGTCACTATGACTCACATATCGTCTATGATAACCCATTGGTGCTTCCATATACATAATTCACTAGTGTTAAGCTGGCGAAACTTAATACCAGGAATTATGCAATGCAAGACTAATGGCGTTAATCAATAGATCGTCATGTGTATTTAAACTCCAATTCTCGTTATCTAAACAAGACCTATTACATGACAGACGCTCAGAATATGCAATTGAAGCATAATCGGTCCATTCCTCAGGCTCTAGGGGAAAGACCGCTCTGATACCATAAAGTAACACCCTCACTATCAGAAGTCATGCTTCCAGCTGCGCCACTCTGATAGCAAAAAGTATTACGACTACTTTACATACTAAATACTAAAATAGGAGCCTGTGACCCGACACTGTATCGCTGATTTCTTTTTAAACCGGAAATAAACACTTTATCTTAAGAAAAATGCAAGCATGCATAGATTCATATACAAGACTCCTTACATAATATCTCATAATATAATATACATATAGAACATAAAATTCCTATCCCTCTTACAAATTTGTAATAACAAAGACGATGGAAGAAAATAATCTAATTAACACAGTAGCATACAAACCAAACTCAGTATAACTCTTCTTAATGCCTCTTCATCTGGTTCCTGAAAAGTTAAAGCTGTAAGGGGGTGAGAACCTAACCACACGGTCTCACCACGGAGTTTCAAAGTTGTCATAAAAAGATATCTAATAAAAAATCTGTTTTCAAGCTCAGTGATTATCATTGCCTTATGAATCTTTTAAAAACCAATAGGTGATCGTCCAAAACTTTTTCGAAGAGACAATGTTTAATTAAAATTTATATAAATATATAGAAGAAAACAATTTTAGTTTCAGTCATTTTATTAAGATAGAAAAATTAGGATTTTATTTGGAGATTAGGGTTTTGTGTATGAAATTGGAGATTTTGGGGTTTAATTTAGATTTGGTCAATTTTAATCAAATTAGAATATAGAGTGTTAATTTAAAATCTAATTTAATCTTAAAAATTATTTTAAAATATCATTTGTTGTATTAAAATACTAATTGGTTTGAAATCAAATTTTTTAATTGAATTTATAAAATAATAAGATTAATTTTCTTTATTCCTAAAACTTGAAGTATTAAATCATAGAAATATCAATTATTTAAATTAGATCACATAAAAATTCTTATCATTCTATAACTACTAATTTTATAATTTAAATATAAAAAATTAAATAAAACTTTTAATTTAATTATCAAAACTTGATTTAATTACTTTTAATAAAATAATTTTTGAAAATAAAATTTTTAATAAATAAATAAATTAAAATTAATTTATAATAAAATTTATTTAAAAATTCTGGATCTTACATATGACGTGGAGAATCCATTGCATGGTGTAAGTGGGTTCAGCAATTATATAATTAGAAGACAAAAAATGGGATACTTATGTAAACTTAACTGGTTAAATTACTATTTGTTTAAGATATTGAACAAAAACTTTATGTTGTGATTATATANAAATATTTTTTTTATTAATTAAATATTAAATAAATTTTAATAAAAATACTGATTCTTAAACTTTCTCATATTTTAATAATAAGAAGATTTTTTTAATGTCTGAATTTATTTATATTATGGCTTTATGTTGGATGTAGATGTTGGATTATATGTATTACAGGAGGATAACACTATTGTAACATGACGGTTGATTTATACTGCAACTGTTTTATTTTTATTTTTTTTGGGTTCTATCTGTTGTTAGCAAAGTAATTTTAAAAATGAAATAAATAATAAAAGATAATAATTTATATTACTTGATATTTATTCTATTGGTTAAAATTTGTTAATACAAGTTGTTATTTCTTTTGTACAAAAAGTTGTTAATAATGAATTTTATTGCACATACTGAACTGTATAATTTGTTAGAATAGTAAGACAATTCTGTTAAAACTAGTATTTATATAAATAACAAATTATAGTATTGTATTTAAGTTTAATTCTCAATTCTTTCTTAGTTTTTCTGTTATTGTTCTTTTCCATGTTCATATGCAATTTTCACATGGTGCGGTGAGTGTGGATGGAAAAACATAGAGATCCCGATTGAAGGATAAGAAATTTGTTCTCTGATTCACAATTCGTTAATGTGATTAGATAAGGATAATGAGTCCAGTTTCACAGTTGAAGTGCTTGTTCGCGGTTTTGCTCCATGAATCTATTTTTCTCTCTTTCTTCGTTTGATTTGAAAGCCCTCTTTCACGCAATTTCTTTTCCTTCTCTTTCACATATCTCTGAAATCTCTGCTCCTCTTCTTCATCTATTTCTTTTCTACTTCTCTCTTGAACTCATACCATAGAGTTTGATGAGAGCTCTATTATCTCATTGTCTTCCCGTTAAGAAGAGATAACGAGTTTTCGATTAACGAAATCAAGAGAGAAAGGTTACGAATGCTTTTGTCATCTTCGCAATGATGGAAAGAAAATCAAATCCAAGTGTTGGATCCATAGGAGGTGGTCCTACGATGGACATGCAACAATTCGTGGCGTTCTTCAGTCAGGTGGCACAGATCCAGAGCCATATCAACAAGACAAATTCGAATCAAGATCTTTCAAGCTCTTATTACATACTTTTTTCTGAAAATTCAAGTATACCTATTACCAATGTGATTCTTACTGATTCAAATTACAGCGCGTGGAGCAAAGCTATGATCAACGCTCTTACATCCAAAAATAAAATTGAATTTATTGATGGCACCATCCTAAAATTTGAGAAAACTGATCCTGATTTTAAGGCATGGCAACAATGCAACACCTATGTAGTTGCTTGGATTAACTATTCCCTTAGTCCAGAAATCAATCAGAGTGTTCTTTGGAACAATATAGGATATGAATTATGGAATGATCTTAAGCATCGTTATTATCAGAGTGATAGGTTTTGAGTATCTGAATTGAATGAGGAAGTATATGCACTAAAACAAGGGGACTTGTTTGTTACTGCTTATTCTGCCAAAATAAAAAATCTTTGGGAAGCTATTGATGATTTTAGAACTATCCTTAATTGTAATTGTGTTAAATGTGAATGTGGCTTAGACATTGTTAGGCAACACAGGGAGGAGGACACAGTCATCAAGTTTTTGCGTGGTCTTAGAGAGCAACATTCCACTGTTAAGTCACAGGTCATGCTGATGGATGATTTGTCTAGTGTGAACAAAATCCTCTCAATGATCACTCAGCAAGAAAAACAACGCTTTAGCTTTGATAATGTCTTAGACACTAAGATTTTGGCAGCCTCTTCTCAACCTGACAGTAGAGGTAAAGTTCATTCTAAAAAGGGGCAAAATCGCATCAAAATGCAACGCACTCATTGTGAAAAATTAGGACATATTGTGGATAGTTGCTATAGGAAGCATGGCTATCCACCCAACTTCAAACCTAGATTTGAGACAAAGTCTCCTATCCTAAATTGTATGACTGTTGCAAACACTCCTGAAGATGAAAATGATGATCTCAATGTTTTATAATTGGTCAGAAGTGAACCAACCATTAATGAATTCACTCCAGAGCAGTGAGAAGCTCTTTTGGCCTTGCTTAGCAAACAAGATTGTCTCATTCTCATAATGTCAATCAATTTTCAGCCAAAGCCAATCACTCTCTCTATACAGATAGAATGGTAAATATTTTTACAATTTGATTTTCATATTAGAGCTCTAACTATTTCAACTAATAAACACAAGCCATGGGTATTTGACATTGGAGCCACTGACCATGTATCATATACCCTGGCTGATTTCCAAAATTATTTTAAAGTTGATCGAATCATTGTCAAATTACCTAATGGAGCACTCACTACTAGCTGCATCATGGGTACCATTATGTTTTTTGACAATATTTTCCTCACTAATGCATTGTTTCTTCCTACTTTTAACTTTAAACTCATATCAGTTTCAAAATTTACTACATCTTTACATTGCAAAATGAGTTTCACTGACAAGGCTTGTGAGATATAGAATTTGCACACTTTGAAGATGATTGGTGCAGCTAGCAATGTTGATAGTTTGTACATTCTACACAAAGAAGTTAAAGCTCTCTCTCACATCACAACAACTTCCCGTAGCCTTTTTTCACAATCTTTGTGGCATGTTAGATTAGGACATCCATCTCATGATAGGCTTCTTGCATTACAAAAGAATTTTAAGTTTATTGACTGTACAAAACATACGAAACCATGTCATTCTTGCCGACAAACAAAAGTGATTACCTTTTTCTGTTAGTTCTAGTACTGCAACCAATGTACTTGATCTAATTCATGTTGATATTTGGAGACGCATTTCTGTTCCCTCCTTTACTGAAAAACGTTATTTTCTTACTATAGTGGATGCTTGTTCTCGATTCACTTGGATTTTGTTCATGAAAACTAAAGCCTAGGCTTCTTTATTGGTTAAAGATTTTGTCATTTTTGCTAAAACCCAATTTAATGCAGTGGTTAAAATAATTCGCACGGATGATGGGCCTGAGTTTTTAATGCATACTTTTTACAGCTCTCATGGCATATCTCATCAAAGAACTTGTGTGAAAACTTTACAGTAGAATGGCATTGTTGAGCGCAAGCATCAACACATCCTTACTATGGCTAGAACTCTCTTGTTTCATGCACACTTGCCAAAATCTTTTTAAAATTATAGTGATGGACATGTGGTTTATTTAATTAATCGATTGCCAACACCTTTTTTGCAAGATAAGTCTCCATATCAATTTTTTTATAGGACTCTGCCAAATCTTTTCCTTCTCAGAGTCTTTGGTTATTTGGCATATGCTAGCAACCTTGTAAGACAACGAGTCAAACTGGATCCAAGAGCAAGAAGTGTTTGCATCTTGGATTTAGGGAGAGCACAAAGGGATACCTGCTCTTTGATTTGCAAACTCGAGAGATTTTCTCATCTCAAGATGTCCAATTTCATGAGAACTGTTTTCCTTATTATCACTCCAATAATTCCAACGATAACAACTTTTCAAATTCTTCTAATTCATCTCATGTTGCATCTCATCCTTTTGATTATGAATTTTTGGAAGGGACTCAGATTCAGGTTTTAAACACTAATGATGCAGCCCCTCAACCAAGCTTGCATCACCTAAATCTCAGCCATCAACATGATACTGATTTATCTGAGTTAAATGAAACTGAAAAAATTCTTTCCTATCTTGAAATTCATAATAATTTAGAACCCATATCTGCATCACATGAAGAGTTTTCAACTCATAATTCTGTTGCTCTGCTTGAATTCTCCATTATGCCTGAAATTGCTTATGTAAGGAGATCAAGTAGGCAAACTAAACCACCTACATACTTGCAAAGGTATCCTCTCTCCAATGTCTTGTCTTATACTAGACTTTCTCCTATGCATCTTGCATTTTCTGTTGCTATTCATAATTTAAAGCCTAAAACCTATGAGGATGCAATCATACAAACTTGTTGGAAAGAGGCAATAAGAGTTGAACTAACTGTCTTGGAAGAAAACAAGACATGGAAGCTAACTTCTTTACCAATTGGAAAGAGAACGATTGGCTGTAAATGGGTATTTCGTACCAAATACTGCCCGGATGGCACAGTGGAGAGGCACAAAGCAAGACTCTTTGCCAAAGAATTCACACAAATGGCTGGTGTTGACTATCAAGACACCTTCAGTCCTGTAGTAAAGCTAGGAACTTTGAGAGTGGTGCTGGCTGTTGTAGCAGTGAAAGGGTGGCACCTTAAACAAATTGATGTCAACACGGCGTTTTTGCATGGTGAACTCGATGAGGAGGTCTATATGAAGGTGCCTCCAGGCTTAGAAGCCTCACCATGTCAAGTTTGCAAGCTTGAAAAGTCCTTGTATGGATTAAAATAAGCTAGTAGATAATGGAATTGCAAGCCCAAATCAGTTCTACTTGAGCTAAAATTTACTCAATGCAAATTGGATTATAGCCTCTTCACTAAGATTACATCACTTGGATTCATATCAATTATAGTGTATGTAGATGACTTAGTATTGGCAGGTGATGACCTAAATAAAATTAACTCAATTAAAGATGTTCTTCATGAGAGATTTTGGATCAAAGACATGGGAGATTTGAAGTACTTCCTTGGTCTAGAAGTGGCAAGATTCAAGACAGGAATTGCTTTGTACCAGAGAAAATATGTCCTTGATTTACTCAAGGAAACAAGATTTGAAGGGCGCAAACCTGCCACCACTCCTATTAATTATGGAGAAAAACTAAGTAAAACTACTGGAAATTGCTCATTGATTCTGGTCAGTATAGACGAATTGTGGGCAAGCTTTTATATCTATCAAATACTAGACCTGATATAAGCTATGCCATTGGAAAGTTGATTCAAATTTTGGATTGCGCTACTACTGAGCATTTGAAGGCAACACATAGAATGTTGTGTTATATAAAGGGTTCTCCTGCTGCAAGTCTCTTCTTCTCTGCAGATTCTGATTTACAACTTACTGGTTTCTCTGATTCTGATTGGGCTAGTTGCGTTGACTCTTACAGATCCATCTCGGCATATTGTTTTTGTTAGAATTTAGTTGAATTAGTCCCACATTGCTTAGGATAGCAAATGGAGTGGGTGGCCTAGGCTATAAATATGAGGCTAAGTTCTCCATATTTTTTGCACCAGTCGAAAATACTTAAAGCTTGTATCTGACTTTTCTTTTCCTCTATACCTTTTGATTAGAGAGTGTTGTGAGGTGTAGTTAAATATTTTCTTTGAGAGTGTGGGTGTACTGGGGTGCCGGTGTTAGAGAGAAAGAAGTCTATGTGTTGTAACAATTTTCACATAGTGATATTCTCTGGTTGTCATTTGGCAACGGCCGTGGTTTTTTCTCCAGTAATTGGAGTTTCCATGTTAAATTCTTGTGTTGTGATTGTGTCTATTTTATTTCTCTGTGAAAGGTATTTTCTCAAGGAGAATGGTGTATTATTCCCAACAAGTGGTATCAGAGCTTTGGTTCGGTGGGATTTATTCTTAGTATGCTCTGTGGTTGTAGCCTAGTCTGACCTTCCACATCAGAAAAGAATTTTGTCTTGTGGCTTGAGGTTGATCTTTGGTTGCTGTCGTTGTTGCTGAAAGGCAGTGTGACACTGTGAGAGTGCAGTTTGGAAAGGTTCTGGCTAAGGAAAGACTTGGTATTTAAGTGTGTCCATTGTGACCCACCTCTCTTTCCTGGGGACTCTTCCTAGTGCACGGTCTATAGTTGAGTTATACTATTCCAGTATACGGTTGTAACAATGTCAGGATATTCAAGTGCTGTGAAGCTTGAAATAGAGAAATTTGATGGAAGAATCAATTTTGGCTTGTGGCAAATACAAGTCAAGGATGTGTTGATACAATCAGGTTTGCACAAGGCGTTGAAGACAAGAAGTATTCTCATGGTATTGCTGCACCGCCATGAATAAGGATAAGTTGTGGAAATCGGGTCCACAATTACACACGGGCATTGGTTGGCGTTGATATGATTGTCGGTATAGACAATGGCAACAAAGAATTGTCGGTGTTGACAATGGAAGCTGAAGATGTGTGACTATTTCAATCAAGGTGGAGATTGTTATAATTTGGTTGAATTAGTCCCACATTACTTAGGATAGCTAATGGAGTGGGTGGCCTAGGCTATAAATATGAGGCTAAGTTCTCCATATTTTTTGCACCAGTCGGAAACACTTAAAGCTTGTATCTGACTTTTCTTTTCCTCTATACTTTTTTATTAGAGAGTGTTGTGAGGTGTAGTTAAATATTTGCTTTGAGAGTGTGGGTGTATTGGGGTGCCGGTGTTAGAGAGAAAGAAGTCTATGTGTTGTAACAATTTTCACATAGTGATATTCTCTGGTTGTCATTTGGCAACGGCCGTGGTTTTTTCTCCAGTAATTGGAGTTTTCATGTTAAATTCTTATGTTGTGATTGTGTCTATTTTATTTCTCTGTGAAAGGTATTTTCTCAAGGGGAATGGTGTATTATTCCTAACAGTTTTTATTTAGAACCATCATTGGTTACTTGGAAGAGTAAGAAACAACTAACAGTTACAACCTCTTCTTCAGAAATAGAGTATAGAGCTTTAGCTCTAGCCACCTGAGAAGCTCAATGGCTGAGTTATGTTGTTCAAGATCTTGGTGTTCTAATCATAAAGCCTATTAATTTTAATTGTAACAGCAATTCAGCTATTTACATTCCCACTAATCCTGTGTTTCATGAACATATAAAACATATCGAAGCTGATTGCCATATAATCCGTGACAAATTGTAAGAAAAATTGATTCATCTCTTTCCCATTTCCTCCAATAATCAAGCTGCCAACATTCTCACCAAACATCTTGCTCCTAGGCCTTTCAATGCAGGTTACTCTAAGCTTGGATTGTTAGACCTCTTCTCTCCTAATAGTCTAAGCTTACGAGAGGGTGTTACTTAATATTTATTCTGTTAGTTAGAATTTGCTAATACAGGTTGTTATTTTCTTGTATAAAAAGTTGTTAGTAGTGAGTTTTATTTCACATGTTGAGCTCTATAGTTTGTTAGAGTAGTAAGGCAATTCTGTTAGAAATAGTGTTTGTATAAATAACAAACTGTAATATTGTATTCTTTGAGTCTTATCATTGTACAAGTTCAATTCTCAATTTCTTTTTGATTTCTCTGTTATTGTTCTTCTTCATGCTCATATACAATAAGATAAAATTATCTTATTCAACTTAATCTTTATAATTTTATATATATAATATTTATAATTATATATTTATTATATTTAAAATAATTTATTTATTTTATTAATAGTTAAGGAATATAAAATAAGAAAACGAATGCATTCAAAACTAAAAAAGCAAGTGAAATTATGCCTCCCAAACATTATACTAAATACATATGATTAGCTCTAATTCAATTAAGAAAAATTATTAGAAATCTTAATTAATTATTGATTCTCCTAACTTCTAAATAAAAAAAAAGTTTTGAATTTTTTATTTTTAATGTTTGGTGTTTTTAAAAAACAACATATATATTTAAACTTTTTACTCTTTTAAGTTTTAAGTATTAGGAGAATAATTAAAAAGATGAATTATGACTCTCAATCATTACTTTTCAATTAATTACATATGTAAAAATAAATTGGTTATATTAGAGACAATAATCTAAATTATATATTTGTTATACATTTATTATATTTAAAATTATTCAATTATTCCAACAAGTAAAAAATACAAAATAAAATAAATAATAATTAATTAAAAAATATAAAATAAAATAACTCCAAACTAATTTGAATTAATTATCTATTGTCTTTCACATATTTTTTAAATAATTAAACAACTCATCCAACTAAGAAAATAATGAATACAGAGGCACACACACGTATTTATCATATTCCTAAAGTTTCAACCAAGCTGAAGTTGACTCATCTTTTAAGCGTCAACGCACTTCGGCAGATGATTCTCCACACAAATGATGCATCTACTCACCGTATTACTATAGTATAATCTTTTAACGGCTTAACAATTATGTTAGAACTCAGAGAAAAAAAACTAAGCAAATGGATTTATGTGTATAAGTGTATTGAATTACATGTCTAATGAATACAAGATACAAACTATTTATAGAATCATTATAAATTATTAGCACAAATATTAACTTAAAACAATCAACCACTACTAAATATGTTCTAATTTATATAAAAAAGACATACACTTTTTATTTCTGAATTTTACAAAATTCTCTCCCTGACTAATAAGTTATTGAATATACAACAAAATTTAAGTTCTGAACATACCAGTAAATTGATTCTGAAAGCTCAAATTAGTTACATTCACTAGCAGCAACATAAAAACCGGAAGAACGCCTTGAACAGCCAGATGAGAAAGCGAAGCAAGAGTGCGAGACAAAGCAGAGTAACCAATCCAGCCCAAAACAAGGCATAATACAAGGTGATTTTGTTAATCAACTTGTCAAGTGGCTTCATGACCATCCAAATGGAGATCACATAAGCCCCAGCCAAGCAAATAACCGAGAGGCACATAACAAGAATCAACAACCACATTACCAGCCTATTACGCAGCTGAAAGCCAGTAAGCAGAAAAAGAATCACAGTCTGTGATGCAGTGAAAGAAACAGTGCACAAGAGTATGAAAATTTCGTATTTCAAGCGTTGGTTTTTGTCATGAGAGGACGTGGCCAAAACAGAAGTGCCAGCTTTGCAGGTGTTTCCAGAAGCACAACCCTGTTGGTTATTTGAGTCCTGTTGCCAAACGCCCCCTGGGGGGTTTATTGCAATTTGGAAAGTTAGGGTTGCAATAACCGTCGCTACAACCATTAGAGAACCTCGCATCTCTTCAACCCAGTTTCCCTTTGTTGTAATCATTTGGGTATCCCTTGATGATGCTCTTCCTCTCTGTGCATTCATAGCCATAGTTGTTGGTATTGACTTTCCCTCCATTGTTTTTTCCTTTGTAGAGAAGAATGGTACACATAATGACTGGCTCAAATAACCATTTAAATTCACCGATGATGATGTTAAGCGATGCCTATTTGTAATATAATAAATTAAATAATGTGTAGTAGTCGTAGCTAAATGGTGGCGCAATAAAATAATAGTCGGTAGGTGAATTCTTTAAGTTTAGCTTAGAATGTTCAAATTCCATCTTCTAATTCTGCTGGTCTAATTTACAAGGTCAATGGTAAAAGTTTATGAATAAAGAATAAAAGTGGGGAAAGAAATAACGATTGGGCAAATAAATTAGAGATGAGCCAATCACTGTATGGGTCTTTTTCAACCGGGTTATGATGTTTACATTTATTGTTATTATTTTGTAGTAGACTAGTAGCATAGTGTCTAAGTGGCTAGCAAGCAAGAGATATTTTGTGTTTGTTTGGATGTAGGAAAGAAAATAAAAAAAAAATAAGAAGAAAGAAAATAAAAAAATAAAAAAATAAAATTATTTGTGTGTTATTTGGATGAATAGCAAATAAATGAAAATAAAAAAATTTGTATAAATGAAAAAAATGAGAAAAAAAATCATAATGAGACCTACACAAAAAAAATTTTTTCTTTTTATTTTTTTTATAACCAAACAAAAAAATATTATTTTTATTCATTTTTTATTTATTTTTTCTATTTATTTTTTTTTCCAACCAAACTTAATGTTCAGGAAAATTCAAAATTCTATGGTACTTACACTCAAAATCATCATGTGATACTGTTAATAAGTGGTGCATTACTGCCACATGTGTGAAAAATGTGCTTACCTCTGATACATCATTCATAGCAGCATTGTGATGGAGAGTCAAGGAATTCTCTTTTTCGTTATTTTGATGGTAATTAATTAGATATAATTAAATTGTTGTCTAAGGCTTTGGAAATTGGGACTTCTTTTGTGGTAACATATTGGCTAGTCTACTTAGAATTGTAATTTGGAAGTTTTTAATGTCTTCGTCGAAGTAGAATAAGTTTTGTTTTTGTTGGCCATTTTTTTCCAATAATGGCATTCTACCTTTGTCCTCATATCAAATTGAAAGAACATTCAAAACAATATTTATTTTTGCCACATTGATGAGTATGAGAGACAAATTTAGCTTAGTAAAATTACAAAATACAAAATACAGACATTTAACTCAGACTATATTAATTTTGACTTATAAATTATTAATTAAGTAAAAGATGTAAAATATAAAATATGAATTTTTAATTAGATTATACTAATTTTGATTTACAAAGATTGAATTTCAGTATGAAAAAAAATATAAAATATTAATTTTGACTTATAAATTATTAATTCGGTAAAAAATATAAAATATAAAATATAAATTTTTAACTAAACTATAATTTTGACTTACAAATATTGAATTTCGGTGTGAAAAAAAGAAAAATAAAAAAAATCATAACGAATTAAGGAATCACCTAATCCAAATAAATATCCTCGATGCATAAAACTAAAAAAAAATGGTGGACCGTACACAAAACAGGAATTTAAACTTACGAACATTAAGGTTAACATATATTGTAGCGTGTCACCCCAATCACATTGACTTTCTTTTCAATCTGTTGCAATAATAAAGTGTTCAACTATTTTATTCACTGCAAAAAAAAAATTATAAGTATATCCATGCATTAAGAGGGTTCCAATGTGAAAATGTTAAATTTTTGTGGTTGACTTTTGTCAACTCATAATAAACTTCCATGATGATGACTTGCAATAATTATGTAGAGGTTCAACACGCTTTTAATGTAAGTAGGAGCACCACTCAATATTATTTATTTTGAAAAAAATATAACTTTTATTATACATTTCTTATATGATAATAAATGAATTGAATACTTATTAGCTAAATCTTTAATTTACGTGATTTTTTTCCTATGTGATTTTATTATTGGTCATTTGTAAAATAATTTTTTGATTAGGGCCGGGTTGCTCACAAATTAATTTTCAATGTATATTAAAAGATATCAAGCTATAAAAACAAAATCTTATAGATGAATAATAGTGTTCCAAATAACTTGTTCATTATAAATTAAAAAAAAAACTGTGCGAGATTAACTAATTAGAAGCTACAGTGACAACAAAGATAGAAGAAAGAGAGCATTGAGACCAATGCAATAGCTTCGAAGATAGACATAATTTTGAAAATTATTATATTGTCTACAAAAAAAAGTGACCAACAAAACTTCTTCCACTTGAATAAAGGCACTAAAAACTTTTAACTCCATAATTTCTTCTTAACTTTTTGAATAACACACATGGCTTCTTAGTAATCATGTCACTTGATCTCTCTTCGTAATAATAATAATATCTATATTAATATTATTATTATATGATTTTCGGTTGGATACTTACATAATAAGAAATGATTAAACATATATAGTAAGAAGTATAAAAAAAAGACTTTGAAAAATCTATGATATCAGTACTACGTTGGGTTTTTTGTTTTTTTGTTTTTTGTTCATCGTGGTAATTCAAAGGTCAAGTTATAATTTTATGCAGATTACCCAATGTATCTCCCACCAAAAAACAAATGCCCCAATTCCCACGGATATTTTGTGCGGTCTAATTCACTTTCATTAAGCAACAACAAATTATACCTAATTAATTAATTACCATCAAAATAATGGAAACAGGATCCTCTTGGTTTTCCATCACAATGCAGCTATGAACGGCATATCAGAGACAACACATTTTTCACACACGCAGTAGTTTTATAATGCACCACCTATTAACAACATCACATAATGATTTTGAGTGTAAACACCAATAGAATTATTTCTAAAAATTAAAAATTTGAAATCGATTTCTATCTTTGCAAGTTTTGGGACAACGCAAATTTTTCATAGAATCCAATATTAAAGGTTAATGAAAAATGCATATATGATCATTAAGTGGATGAACAGTCTATTATATATTGCGTTAACAATCCCAAATTGAATGAATACTGATACGAGACAAAAATTATAAAATTGTTAAAAAAATGCGTCAAATACGTTGAACCAGCACAATGTAACCTGCGGATTTTGGCGGAACTGGATTGCCGGAACAAAGATTATTTTATTTTATTTTTTATTAAATAAAGAATAATTATTGCTACAAAAATTAATAGTTATATAATTTTTTAAACACATGTTTTTCATTTTTTTTATTTTTTTTTTTAGTTATTAACTTTATTTATTTTAAAATTAACTATCAAATTAGAACCCTAAAATTCTTGGTGCCGATAAAAATTTTTTTAAAAGACAAATTAACTCCTAAAATATTTAAAAATTTGACTTAGCTAATTTCATAATTACATGGTATTATTGATTATTTTAAAATAATAATTACATAAGTCAAGTCATCAAATTCTATTAATCATGTAATTATTATTTTAAAGTAATAATGTCATGTAATTATGAAATTAGCCAAAGTTATCAATTCTATTAGTCATGAAAGTGTTTTTTGTTCGTGGATATGTGATCAATTAATGTTGGAAAATTCTCCTGTGCTGAGTGAAGTGCTGAGGATGCATGTCGCTGAAACGCGTGTCTAAGAATGATGCCGACAAAAGTTATTGTGGGCCCTCAGTTGACAGTGTCTGTGTAAGCTGTGGGTATTTAACAAATAGCTTAGGGATAATAATCAATGCAGTTAAGAATCATTTAATTGTTGTAATTAAGTATATTTTATATGAAATGGGATGGGCTGTAAAAACTTTTTTGTTTGGTAAAATTGGGCTAACCAAATTGGGTAGTTACGTAGATGGGCCTTTTAAACCCTTTTTGTCTCTTTTTAATAAAAAATATTTAAAAAAAATAAAAAATGATAGTTGAATACACTATCCTAAAACTCAAATAGTGAAACTGAGATTTAAGAAAATGAATTATTAAATTAGAATTATATGTATTATTGTGGAATAAATAAATAAAAAAGATAAAAAAAATGTTGTATCAATATATGTAATAATTTCTGTTATTAATTATTTTAATGTTATAGTCTTTTTTATTTAAATTAAGTATATTTTTTATTAGTCATGATTATTATTATGACTATAATTAAATATGTATGAATATAAAAAATCAATTATTTTAGTAAATAAGAATAAATTTTTTTAAGATTATATAACATATATTAATATCAATTTTCGATAAATAATATGTAGTGTATAATAATATAATGAATATAAACTAATGAGTTAGTTAGTAAAAAAAATGTATTTTAATTTAAAAATAAAATTAAAACTATGTTTTTATCAAAAAATACTAAAATGTTATATTGTTATTAAGTAATATCTAACTTATCAATTGTTGAGTAAAATTTGTTAAAATTTGAGTATGTTTAAAATGTCATGAAGAAGAATATCTATTGACGACATAAGCTAAACTTTTCTTAGTTCTGTTGGATTATTACTTTATACAGTAGTAAAGACCGCTGAAAATAGACATCAAATAAATACAACCAGACTAATACAATAGTAGTATAAATTTTTAAAGATATATTTTGTATTCTTGTAAAAAGGTGGTCATTGTCATCAACAGCACCCTAATTCAAATCCGTTTCCTGCAACGCTAGATTTGTATTTCAACGAAGAATACTTACTCAGTAGACCCACAACGAGAGTTAAAAAAAGTGTTAGTTTATGTCAAGAGTCGGACGATGACAATGGTTAGTGTGTTTGGATATCTGCTAGGCAATAGTCGATTGTGAATCCTTTGTAAGTTGCAGAGTGTTTAGGGTATCTTCTGATTTGAACTTACTGACAGACCGAAAGTAGTTGATAAAAGGCCCTACGATTAGAAAAAAGTTAAACATTAATATCATGGTGGACACCATAACTATCTTGACTCACACACGGTTAGTCTTCTATAATTTCGTAGTTGATGGAGTGTGTGACACAACCCTCTCTGAGACGTGAAAATTTACAATTTAGGATCTAAGGTCGAAAATTTAGATTGCGAAATTTAGAATTTAGGGTTTAGTAGAAAGGCTTTATGGTAGAGAGTTGGAGAAACATGGTTTAACTCTGACGGTGTAAGATTTAGGAATTACGTTTTAGGACTTATCGTTTTAGGGTTAGTAAGTTTTATAATTTACATTTTGGAATTTATAGTTTACAATATAGGATAATGACCGAAATAGAATATGAAATGATACATAAGCAGAAGTATGGTTTTTTAAATCGTTACACAAACCTACATCGTGTGTTAATTATCTTTTTTTTCTCCGACTTTTACTTTAGAAAGTACCTCTAAAAAAAAGTTGATACCTCTTTCATATTGTTATCTTGTTTCTTTTTTTTCAAACTTGTAGTGATTGCGAACAAATAATTTTTATCAAAATATTATAATCTTTCTGACATATGCAGGGACCAACTATTGAAGAAGAGATAAGAGTTTTTGCAACACTATCCAAAAGGAGAGAGGCACGAATAGAAAATTTAATTATATATTAAAAAAAGTAAATAACTTAGTTATGTTTAATTTATTAATAATTATAATAATTAATTATATTAAATAGTTATATCCTTATTTGATTAATCATTTATGTTACTTATATTCAGTATTTAATTAATAAGTAAGAGCTAAATAATTATATTAAATCAACATAAGAAATTATTTTATTGTTAAGTTAAATTAAAAATAATTAAATAAAAATTCTTTCATATCCTTTGCAAAATAATTTAAAAAAATGGCTTAAAAAATGTTAGGGGTACTATAAAAATTTGTAATGTTCTAATAACTAAGGTAAATATATGTATGTACTAAAATTTTAAATAAAATATTCTACATAGTCAATAATAATTTGTTGACGAAAGAAAATATTTATTCCATACAAAATAATTAAAAAATATATATTTTATTCTAATACAAAATAATTTTAAAAAAATGGCTTAAAAGATGTATGAGTACTATAAAAGTTTGTAATATTCTAGTGATTTAGGTAAATACATGACAAAAATATTTTTTTCATTAAGATCTAAATTATTATTAACTATGTAGAGTATTTCTTTAATGTCTTAAGTCATTAGGATTTTACAAATTTTTAATGTCCTAAATTATATGGTGCCACCATATATTACAAATACGAATCACCATATAATTTAGGACATTAAAGAATTACTCTATATAGTCAATAATAATTTAGATCTTGAAAAAAAAATATTTTTATTATGTATTTACCTAGATCGCTAGAATATTACAAATTTTTATCGTATTCATAACATCTTTTAAGCCATTTTCTAAAATTGTTTTGCATAGGATTTATGAAGCAGTTTTCGTTTTGGATGATTCGTGTAAAATTTTGCTCCCTTGACTTATTATTGTGATTTGTCCTTAAATAAATTTGCGATGTCATTCGTTACTAATCCCACGTTTAGTCCGAAGTAACAGGCGCCGAACCCTAAGTCTGTAAACCCCATTAAATTAGTAAATAATTAGTCAATAAATTAGTTTTTAATCAGGAAGATTATAAATGTGAATATTATATTAAATTAGGATAGAGCTCATCGAAACGAGAATTTTGACACCAATTTCGAAGAAAACGGTCTAAAATTGGACTGAACGGGTCGAACCGGTTGAACCGGACCCGAACCGGGCTATCGGTCCAACCGGACCAGCCCTTTTAAATGAACCCACGCATTGCATCTCCCTCATTTCAGCAACGTGACGCTGAAAGCTTGCGTCCAGGGAGGAGAAGAAAAGGGTCCGAACCCTCGTTCCAAGTTCAAGGCGCCGTAACTTTTCGATTCGAGCTCCGATCGCCGCACCGTTTGCGGCCACGCGTCCACCACGTTGACCTCTACATTTCTACCGGAACAATTTCATAGGTAAGCCCTCAAATATTCTTAGCCACTCTTTTCCCCCAATTTTTGAGTTTTGAGAAGGGGTATTGAATTTCTTTGATTTTTGATGTTTTAGGATCTAATTAGCTTGAGAAAAACATTCACTCTTGCTTATGTGAAGTTTGGGTAAGGTGAGGATACGATAATTCTATTTTATTTTCTTTGAATTTGAGCTTTGAGTATTAAATTGGGTATATATGTGTTATGAATGTGTATTAGGTTGTGAATAAATAATTGAAGCTTGAAATTGTGAATATTGGAACTTGGAGGAAGCTGATTAGTTGAATTTTAAAGGGGTGCCTTGGTTTTAAATAATTTTCTTTGGTCGTTACGTGGAAATCGGCCAAGGTATGGTTTAGGTTTCTTGCATTTAATATATAATGTTCTGTGAAAACTTAGGCTAGATGACTATAGGATAAGTTGGAATGTGGTTGTTGGATTTGAATATTGTATGAGTTTAATTGTTGATCTGAGGTAGATTTTTTGTGGAGCTTGTTATGATAATGAGGAAGGATATGTTGAATTGAAAAGGAAGCAGGTTTGGACCCGAAAAGGGTGGCAAAGTCCGAGTTTTAGAGGAGGTGCTGCCAAAATTTTATAAAAATTAGAGATTTTGTTTATATGATTATCTAAAAAGATTTAGATTCAAAGGTTATATGGTTTGATTTAGAGTTATTAAGAAAATGAGCATGTTTTAAGTTTGATTCATTTAGAAAAGAATGAATTATGTTTTGAATTGGAAGTATTGATGGACGGAATGGGAGGTGTGATAATGAAGGATAAGGATTGAATATGATTGACGTATAATGATAAATGATATGCGATTGAGAATGATGTGGGTGTTGATGAATTATAATTAAATTATTTATATGGCTTATGAATTTGAATAATCTGAGATACGAGATTCCCTGGATTAAGTGCCGTGGCTTGCCACCACGTGTACCAGGTAGAAAACTCGATACTCTGTTGACCTTATGACGTAAGTGTGACCGGGCACTATATAAATTTTCGGGAATGTTACCTCCATTGAGAAATATTGATTATTTGAGATAAAGCTATGCATAGACTCATGGAGATGCACGTTGGGGGACAGTCTAAGTACAATTCAGACTTGTCGGGTTGGCTGGATAACCGACAGATGAGCCTCATCAGCCATAGGACAGGCATGCATCATATGCATATTACTTGAATTACTTGCTTGTGTATTAACTGGGTGTGCCTAAATGTACTTGCCATGTTAAATGTATATTTGTTATCTGCAGTACTTGTAACCTTCTTGTGCTTGCCTTTGTTTGTTTAGTTGTCTGTGAAAATGCATGATGGAGTTGGAGGTAAGGAGGAATGGCAGAATGGGATTTAGATTTAAGGTTAAGTTAAGTTAGGTTTAAATATCCTTAATAAACCACCTTTTATGGCTTCTATTTAATACTTTAAGCTCTATAATCTGAGTGTCGGCGTTCTAGGATTGCCTCTGACATTCCCAGGACCTTATATATTATGTGTGTGGCACCTTTACCATACTGAGAACCTCCGGTTCTCATTCCATACTATGTTATTGTTTTTCAGATGCAGGTCGAGAGGCATCTCGTTAGGCGTCTGGACTCTTGAGGTGGAGTGGTTACTGGGATATTTTGTTATGCTATGATGTATATATATGTACTTAGCTTTCTCTCCACATAACTTATTCTTTTTGATCCTCCTAGAGGTGTATGGAGAGGCAGGATTTTGTTTATGTACATTTGGGTTTTGGATATGTATATATATGTATATATGTGTGTATATTCTCCGGCCAGTCTTGACTTCGCAGGCTGAGTCAGGAGCTCGTTATTTTGTATCTTTGACTCTCTATTCCTATTTTGGGTTACTTGACACTTGATAGCTGTAGCTTTCTTTGCACGCAAGTTAACTCATTTCTCGAGCGTTGCGCTTTTATATTCGCGATTTTTTATTTCCTCTATTCTTTAAGGCTCCTAGCATATTATAATTCTTCTGCTATTATGTGTACTCATTTTATTTTAGAGGTCGTAATACCACACCACCTCTGTTTTACGACTTAAGCGTAAAGCTTAATGTGGTAGGGTGTTACAAAGTCCCTACAACGTCAACGTCTCATCATAGTAGGACTGAAGCAGACGACTCCTATTGACCGGTTAAAACTGCCTTTGTAACCAATCTGGTAAGATAGAGTTAGGATATATAATTTACTATTAAAAGAGGGGTATTCGTAGTGGGTCAGAGGAAGTGGTTCACATTTACTAGGATGAGAAGACTACCTATATGGACTGGGCCCGCTCATCTTGAAGGCCCAATAAGCGATATCCAATTCCGGAACAAAAACATGAGGTCTGTGGGTTGTAGTCTTGATTAATTTTTCTCCTGCGTTACAAGCCTTCTGAAATTCTGTAGCTGCCAAGACACTCACACTTGCTACCATGGTGGAAAAAGATACGGACATAGCGAAAGGGGGTGATCCGGACTGCACTGAAAGGTAACTATGTCTTCACGTGACTTGTCTACTAGATCATGATGCATTTCTAATTACACTGTTGCTATTTCATTGTTCAGCGAGGGAGGTAAAGCAACGGGAGGAGGCGAACAGTCTACTATAAAGCAACGGGAGGAGGCGAACGGTCTACTGTCGACGACCAAGTTTTGGTCTTCCTTAGCAAGATTAGCGACGTAATAGTTCATCCATTTGACAACTCTGCTTCCAGTTGCGTCCTGTATGTTTTGTGCCTAGTTTTTTTTAACCCTAACTTGTTTACTTTGGGTGAAGCATGTGTTGATGGAGAATGAAGCAACACGGGAGGTTCTGAGGATTATGTGTGTACAAATAAGATCCATCTGCGGGATGCTATCCGACCATGGAAACGCCATTCAGGCACTCATACGGCGCATTGACGATGGTGCCGGCGACACCCCAACTAAGCTGGCGGCCGAGGTGGGGAGTACGGTT
Source organism: Arachis duranensis (assembly GCF_000817695.3). Classification (NCBI taxonomy): domain Eukaryota; kingdom Viridiplantae; phylum Streptophyta; class Magnoliopsida; order Fabales; family Fabaceae; genus Arachis; species Arachis duranensis. The sequence goes on along the minus strand of NC_029780.3, from coordinate 12,992,373 downwards.
AAGGATCCAGCCATAGATGTTAATGTCGAACACAACAGAAGAAGCAGGAAGTCAAGGACCAACTCCAAGGCTTGTTGCCCAGTGCATCCTACTCCGGCGGTAACACAAAAAGCAACTAAACGGAAGTCTAAGAGATCAACAATAGAACACAAGGGTGCCCGAAATAATCCAGGGAAATCCAGGAAGAAGTCCCCATCATTGAAGGTAAGGATATTATATCATATCAGTTGAACCCTCACCTGTAGTTCATTTTCCTCTTGTTCTTCGTTCGTTGACCTCACTGCGGCCTTTCTTGTAGAGAAAGCTGAACTTCGATCAGATAGATGAGGCCTCCTCCGAGTACAGTCAGGTTTGGCAGGGTGCAGCAGGGACCCCATTCACTTACCGCACACATGGCCACAACCATGTAGCAGAAGAGATGCTCGTGGTTCGTTTTTGGCTTTGGTTATTTTTCCAAAAGTTTTCATTTTTCTGTTGTTTCCCTTTTTACCGTCATCAACGAGTTTATTACAACATGTTGTTACAGTGTTTGAGTCTACATTTCCGCCCTCCGGCTAGAATGAACTTCCTTGGAGCGGAGTTGGCGGTAGCTGCGTATATCTTCTCTAGGAGCCTTGATATAAGGTCATTTTGTTTTATAGTCAAAACCAAAAAGTTATGGTGCATTTTTGTGTTTCATAAATCGGCCATAATATATATCTGTCTGTTATATAATTATGCCTTGAAAGAAGCCTTTATTGGAAACGGTGTGTTCTGTGCCTTATGTGCAGTGAGGTCTTAGTTGAAAATGAGCATTCCCGTGGAGACAGGGATACCATGTTGACTTTGCGTCCAGGACAGCAGCTCGTGGAGGATGTATGTGGATGTATTTTGACTTAGGTTTTCCCAGATTGCTTCCCCGGCCATCCAGGGTTATTATTTACTAATTCTCTTGCTCCGTAGGTTATCAATCTAACATGCAGCAAGCTCACTCATGATGCCGATTTGCCAAAGTGGTTTCTGCCGACCACATTCGCGGTAAGAAGTTGCCACACATTATGCCTATTAGTTTTTGGATGATAGTTTCGGTTACAACCTTTTTATGACAATTACAAGCTGAATTCCATTATTGTGCAGCAAATTGCGCTTAGTCCCGTTAATCATAGCATTGATACATATGAGTTCATCCGCACCCGGTTTATATTTCGTTGTTATTTTTTGGTTATCATTCGGCAAGACCTTCTTCATAGAGACTATGTTCGAGGACAACCGCTTCTGGAAAAAGGGTGATCACTACCAACCTCACCCATCTAGCTTCGAGGTGGTGGAACCTGAAGTTGGCCAACAAGGCGAACTCTCGTAAGTCACGTTCTTGTTTCGCGAAAATTCATAGAGATTGATACCATAATGGAACTTCCACTAGTTAACCCACACATGTTACACCATCTAATGTAGAAATGACTGCGGAGTGTGGGTTTGCCATTGGATGATGCATGCATGGCTATGGGAAGATTTTGTTGTCAAGGTGAGAACACAAAATTTTTTCTCCCATTTGGTAACAGTTAGGTTTCCTGGTGACCAAATGTCATTAATTTCAGCCTGTGAATGATCAAACTCAGATGAGGTTGGCTCTAGACCTGGTGATGGGAGATTATAACCCATTGGCCCGTGAAGTCAGTCGCAGAGCAATGAAGGAGTGGGACAGACACATGGCCAAATCATCCGGTAAAGAAAAGCGAGCGAAGAAACCAATTATGGATGCAGTTTCTCCCAGCCAAAGTTTAACCATATAATCCCTAGTGACAGTGTATTTTTTGACGTAATTTGTTGCCGAAGATTTGAAACGAATCCGTGCAAGGGACGCACATGCATTTGCTGGTACGACCATATCCTGTGTAACAACGAATTAGAAATTTTTGAATCCTAAATACCAAATGAAGTGACCCTGTTTGAAAAGCCTTTGCATGTATTCGGAGTAAGCTTTTTGGGTTTCGTGTAAAGTTGTTTGGAAAGTGCAAGTATGTATTTTGTGGCATTTTTTGTGGGTGTCAGTTGACCCTAAGATGTTATTAGAAATTCAGACGCACGTATATGTTTGTTGTACGTAAAGCTTTACAACGGCAACATTTGTATAGAGTTATGCATCCACCCTTGGCACTAATGCTTGTATGGAAGATGTCTAGCTTACCCAATTTAGTTACATTTCTTATTGAATGTAATGTCAGCGTTGTTGAGAATTTCGCTCTCATGGATATCTTACTTGAATTGGTTTCATGAAACCCCAAAAGTAAACCTAAAAGTTTTTATTAAATGGGCCAGTTAGGGAATTATCACCACTATAGGATAACTCCTGTTGTCATGCAGAAGTTAAGACATATATTATGTTGCACATATATGTGGAGCAAGAAAGTAGTACTATAGTACTATACAAATTCAGAGATAGTGTGAACACAGATTATTGACTACAACATTTATTGTAAGATAGTAACAATCTAAATGTATATTAAAATTATTTATTAAAATGAATTATTAGTATTTAATATCAATACATCTTAATATTAAACTAATATCCTATAACGAAGGTAACAACCATGTTTAATTTGTACACATATACAATGTACATATATCGAAATTAATTAACCAAAAATTTAACCAACTGTTTCAAAAATAAGAAGGTGATTCAAAAAGATTCTTCCAGTGCTCCATGCATAAATATATAAAGAAATTAGACAACATTACGCAAGAAATAAGATCAAATAAAGGCCTCAAGCCTGACAACGACACAGGCGGCAAAGGCTCACCCCACTATACTACACATAAGCTCTTTGGTGACGACTTCACTATTTCCACGACTGACGCGAATAACACAGTAATAACTTCACAACCAGTTCAGCATCTATACAACCTTACATGGCTATATGATGCGAGCATGTTGCATGGTAATAATTACACAGTTTCAAACCAGCAAAAGATCATGTGTTAATAGCGCACATGCCATGTATTCCGCTCAAACCGGGCTGGCCCTGGGCTAACAAAAGAACGACCGTGGGATTTAAAATAAGTTGGATGTCAAAATAATGTAAATGCCAACATTACAAAAATTATCCCGCGTCTACACAAATGTTCATTCTATTGAAGGACTCCAACATGCTCGAACCCCACCGAAGGACTCACTTGCCACTCCCAGTTGTTAGCCCGTGATTCTGCCTTGCTTGACGAAAGAACTGCTACATCTGTGATGGGCAAGAACAAATACTCAATCAATAAGAAAATATGTGCAACCGTCCATTAAATTTATAAATGTATTGCCACCCTAACCTGATGCAACACCTGCGATTCATTTCCTATAATCCGAGCCGGGGAATCCTCATCACCGGCGCAAGACTCTACGGGATGCGACATGCTTTTTCCAACATTGCGTACCAATTTTCGTCGCTTTGAACCTGAATTCAGACCCTGCATCAGCTTCAGTGTTAGTGCTGTGATTACATAAGACAAGGATTAAGTGTGTAAAATGTAACAATTTCAAGGTGTCTTAAATTAAAGCCAAAAGCATATATATTAAGGACTGTAACGAAAGATAGAGACCAGAAACCTATAAGCCTCACCACCATCATTGAGACAAGGCAAATTCATAATAGCAAATGGTGACACAACATTTATTGTTAATCTGAAACTCTAAAACTATAGTGGAGCCATTTTCAAAACTAAACCCTATATAACTAACATTCACCAACAAGCATGACTATCCCGATACTCAAATTTTTTGTCATTACCTATTCATATGTTCCTCCCACGAGTCCCCGGCGGCAATTGAGACCCACTAGGACACCCTCAAATTATTATCAGCGAAAATGGACGAAACACATAAAGCCATAAATGCACCTGGTGGATGCCATTGTCTTCTACCAATTCTTCCTCGCTGCAATCTCTTTGCTGTTCTATATTCTTCATGCAGTGTCTCTTCGTGTGCCCTGGCCGCTTGCATATTGTGCAAAGACGCTTCTTCCGAAGGTGTCCTTTTTTGGTGAATTTTTGTGCCCCCTTCAGTTTTGCAACAGCTGGGTCCCTAACGACGCAGTTGACCTCTTTGGTCTGGACCGCCGATATCGGCCTTTCCCCCCTCCATCCTCGAACGCTCTGTACTCTAGTTCGAGCTCTCGGCAAAGCATAAGTACGCCATTCAGGGCCTTCCTAAATAAGGACAATTTCTGGGCGCCTATTAGGAAGAGCCTATGCGATGCAGTGTGGAGGGCACCGTGTCGAAGCAAAAACCCGGCCTCACTGGTGCCACCCCACCTCTCGACGTAACTCTCTATGGCCTTCGCGTTTAATCGCCATCTCTGCAACACAAGTGCATCCGGGATGGTAGTTACATGTTCGGACTTCATCACAAAGAACATATGTCTACAGGGGTACCCATTCTTCCTCCAAAAGTTACATTGGCAGTCAATTTTGCCCGTGGACCTGCCATAGGCAACCTTGATTCTCGTAGCTGGCTGCTCGTACTCCTCAACCATATAGACCATTGTGTTAAGGCACCTTTTCTTGGATATAAGAATCAACGCTGCAGCTTGGACTATCTATTTCTTGACATCAGTAAAGACTTCTCTCATATACACTGAGGCGGCATGTTGCTCAATCGAGGTCAAGCTAGTGGTCATCACTGGAATGGAATTCATTGAGTTGAAGTGGAGTAGTAACTCTTTGTTTCGGTACTCCCAGACCACCAATTCCAAATTCTGAACCAACTCAAGTATAGTGTGCGTTGTCTTCGAGAACTTTTTTACAAAGGCATTAACCCCTTCACATCGAGACGTTGTCTGGAAACCGGCGCAAAACTTGCCTTGCAGATATGCATTTGCCCACATCATCCTCCTCTCATACATTTGGGTGGCCCACTCCTTGTCATATAGGTCATACTCAGCAACCGCACGCTCCCATTCCATCTCGAACTCCTCTATTTCCATGTCAACATACAACCATCTTCTAAAAGAGCTACGTAAAACTGCATCTTTCACGTTTGAGGTAACATTCTTCTCAATATGCCAGGCACACAGTCGGTGTGTCGAATCAGGAAGAACAGATCGGACTGCCTTTATGATCGCCTTATCCCCGTCAGTCACAACCACAGACGGTTTCTTCATGCACATCACCTCAAGCAGATTTTCTAACATCCACTTGTAAGAACTGACACTCTCGTCAAATAATAGACCAAACCCAAAAATCGTGGTCTGCTTGTGGTTGTTTGACCCTGAAAAAATCACAAGAGGTTTTTTGTACTTGTTTTTCTTATATGTCGAGTCAAAGGCCAGCACATCTCCAAAATGTTGATAATCAACTCTGCTAGCTCCATCGGCCCAAATTAAATTTGCCAGCCTTGCGTCTTTTGTTACACTATATCTAGCAACCGACATGGGATCCGAACCAGCCTTTCCCTCCAGATAAACAACAGCCGCATTCGCATCGCCATCTGATATGTTAGCGCGCCGGGTTCTGTCGGCGTAGTTGTACACATCCTTCTTCAAGAAACCCAACAACGAGTACCCACCAGCCATTCCGGCCATGTATCCAACAATCTTCGATGTCGCAATGCCACTAGCATGCAACCCATCAATCTGAGCCTTTGCTGCATCGGTCATTTCACGATGGTTGGCTATCAGATGGACCATTGATGCGGGCGTCAAGTCGTGATTATGTTCTGTCGCAACTTTTCGCACCTTCCAACAACGCTCAATCTTATCAAAGTATATGGAGAGCTTAGCCTCACAATTGGTTCGTGTCTCAGGTTTGTGTGCCCTCCGTCTATCAACTCGGTCGTTGTGTCTCCCATCCCTCAACCCTTCCTTGTTACAAAAAAACCTATATCTAATCAGATTTCCTCTACAGTCTTTGCCTGAATCACCCTTCCTGACGCCGAATCCATGACACATTCCCAGCCTCCTGTAAAACTCATAAGCAGCGTCAACACTATCCCACCGCATCCGCTTTATGTCATCCACATCTAATGTCGCGACATCTTCATATTCACCCAAAAACTCGTCTGCAACATCCTGACCACCCATGTCCTCCGGGTT
>NC_029780.3:12983747-12986309 GCF_000817695.3 Arachis duranensis | reverse complement strand
TTCCGCTATCTCAAATGTTCTCTTGAACAAGTAGTTCAATGTGTCTTTACCTGTGAGCAACTTTAGCGCAACATCATGTACTTCATGAAAGAATTCTAATATAACAAGATTAATAAATAATTATTTATAATTTTATGCTACATTATTTTTTATTTTTTCTACTAGATTCTTTTAACACATACCTAACTGAAGAAAAGTTCAAAATTAAGCCATTAAATACAAACTTCTAAAACATTTTACCCAACAAAAAATATACCCGTTCATAACAAGAACAATCTTTAATTTGGCTCCCACGCATCACGCAAGACTCAGTCGAGTTTAATCAGAGTATACTCAAAATTATCGTTCTCGTTACAAACCCTGTCCCAACGACTTAATTTAACACAACTATTATGTCATTTGTTAGCATAGTATTAGCCCAGAACTTATTTCCATGGTGATAATCCAAATTAAAGAATCATTATATTTTGTTTCATTAAACCAGAACTTATTCACATGCACTTAAGTTACTAAGTTTCTAAAGGCTAGAAATTATAAAATCAACCAAAGATACCATTAAGGCATTACATCAAACACGTTGGGTGCAGTGAAATTAAACATAATAACGGAATTCACAGCTTAGTATCAACATCATAGACATGACAACATAAGTCTTGTACACTTTAATTCAGTCTAAGCAAAAAATCCAAATAAGTGCCAAATCAAAAAATTTACCTTTTGTTATAGAAATCATAAGTTGCAGAGGTTGAAGGAGAGTATTGGTATTGTGTGGGTGTATGGTCTGCTGGCGATTTTCGGGGACTCACACAAGCGATATAAGATCAGCTCGCCGGCTAGGTACAGCGCGGCAAGGTCTTCTCCCCGACGTTTACTGCAGACCGATGTGGCTTCCGGAGGAACGCGAACTAAAAATCGATGGGTGAACGGCAGGTGAACGCGAAAGGTTAACGCCAAGTGAGGAGAGGAGGGTGGAGATATGGAACGAAGACGAAGGCTGATGGCATAAGCGAACCTGAACGGCAAACAATCGGCGGTTCCTCAACCTCGGCTGCAAAGACAGGGACGACGGACGCCAAGTACTACCAAGCAGCTGCGATCGGTCACCCAACAATGGTTCAACACTTGGAGCACCACATGAACCTACATTGACGGACGACCGGCGGCCATTATCAGCGCAAAGGAAGCTAAGGCTAGGGTTTTGGCATGGTTCCAATTTGATTTTGCATCAGAAGTGCAGGGGAGAAGGGGGAACTTCACAAATGACGGGAGTAGAGAGGTGTTGACAGGTTACGTTCTCCTATTTTTTTTTTTTGGGTTTTGAAAACATGGAGCCTTTTGCTCCTTTGCATCTGAAGGTCTCCAGGTCCAGCCAATTTTTCTACCCAACTAAAGCCTGAATATAAAAGCAAAAAAAATTATTATATTACATTATATTTATTTTTCAGTTGCTTAAGTTATTAATCTTTCTTAACTTACCCGTTAACCACTTTAAATTTGACCAGTCATTCTGAATTGTGGGATCCACACATGTACTAGCTACCTGCAACCACAACTTATGTTAAAACAATGATTATTTTAGGTGGACGCGTGTTCTCACCACATTGGGGCTCACAGCATTAGCACCTGCTGAGGATTCTATCCTTCAGCACCATAGCACCCCCATTAATGTTTGGACATTTTTGTCAAACTTTTAAATCTTTTAAGAGTGAATTTGTCTTTCCCATCTTTTAGAGATGTTTATATCACCGACTTTTAAATTCCAATTTAATAGTTAATAATCAAATAAATAAAAATAATAACTAAAAAAATAAAAAATAAAAAAATATGTTTAAAAAGTATATAATTATTAATTTTTGTAGTACTAATCACTTTTTTATTTAATTAAAAATAAAATAAAATAAATTTTGGCTCGTGCGAGCCAGCTTGTCCTATCCTGCTAAAACATATGGATTTGACAAATTTTTTTAATAACTTTGAACAAATAGGTCTTTATCCAATTTTGTTGAAGCTTATGTCAGTTTCCATTTAATTTGGGGTTAATCAAATAAAAATATAATTATTTAATATAATTATTTATTATAATTATTACTAATTTAATTATTATTTAATTATTTAATATAATTATTTAATTATTTTAGATTGTATATTATTATTTTTTTATAATAATTTATCAAGTGACAAGTTATTATTGATTGATTTGAGTTCCTATTTAGAAAGATTCTCTCACCTTAAGACTGGTACAAAAACTCAACCTTTCTTCCTTTCAACAGTATTTTTCTACTTTTATCAGAAAATAGAACCTCAAAATCCACCCATTAAAATTGCTCTAAGAGACAACTCACCTATTTAACAATTCATGTAGCTATTTTTGGTTAATCTTTAATGTTAGATTCGACGAAAGAATTGTATTGTCCCGAAACTTGTAAGTGTTTACTGGAGTCATTTTAATGTTTGGATGAAGAAGATAAAGAATATAATGACTAAAATAATAAAACTAATTCTAAAAAATTATAACGTTCACAAATATAAAAAAATTAAAATTATTTATAACTATAAAAGATA
>NC_029780.3:12935340-12983622 GCF_000817695.3 Arachis duranensis | reverse complement strand
TCTCTGAATAAAAAGTAATTTATATTTTTAAGTATTTATATATTTTATATTTATTTATTTAAAAATAAAAAGTTACATTTGTGTATTACATATTAAAAAATGAGTTTAATTTTAATGTATTTACAGAATAAAATTTTGCATAATTTTACATAATTGTCTAATTACATTTGTTTTTTTATAACTATTCATACAAAGTAAAAATTAGTTATTTTTGTTAATATTTTATGTGATTAAATACAATGATGCACATATAAAATTACTTATACTGTTAATGTATTAAAATTAAATTCTTAAAGATACTTATATATTTATGTATTAATATATTCTGTATTTATTAAAGTCTATTAATGTTCTTTTATAACAACCTTTGATTTTCATTTAATAAAATTCAATAATTTATAAAAAAAATGACACACTCAATACACACAAGTTAGAGTTAAACCCGAAAGTGGTCCCTAAATTAATGAAATTCACGGATTGCACCAATTTAGTCCTTAACTTACCAATTGCACTATTTATATCTCCAAATTTGTAAAAAATGTACCTAGTTGTCCCTTACCTTATTTCTGGCCAATTAGTCTGCCGCTGGCCAGTGACATGACATTGACATGTCACGTTAGAGTATATAATAGCTAGCTGAGCTGGCAATTGAAGTTAGTTGATCCAATATAGTCCCTCTACCTATTTTTAACCCTAATTTTAGTAACACTCTTCTATCGTTCTTATTCTCTTTCTTCACCAACATTCTTCCTCATCTTCTTCTTCTTTTATTTTTGTTTAAAATTAAAAGCAGAATCATGATTGCATGTGCGAGTCAAGATCATGGAAGTTCTATATGATCAACAACGAGAACTCCAAATAGCCATAGCACTCACACATACAACAGACTATGATACTCACACAGAAATAAAAATTTCAAAAATAGCCATCAACCAATCCAAATAAAATTGCATCGAAGAAAATACTCATTTTCCTTCTGTACAAATAGAGCATAGAAAAAAACACTCCACTACCCACAAAACATACATAAACCCTAGCAAATAATGAGCAGTGAAAAAATTTTATCAATCTACAGAAAATTCTGACCAAACAGACACAATGACGCATACCTAAATCGAAAGGCTATAACTTTTTTTTTTATCCAGTATAGACTTACCTCTGTGTTTTGCGAAGAACCTTTTCTCTTTCTGAGCTCAATGACTACGATCGCGGATGAAGCTCAGAGTGTGAGCGAACTCCACCAAACCAGATAGTTTCACCGTTCAAACTCTAGGCAGCAATTACAAGTGCGAGGATTTCATGATGCTAAATGTTTTAAGTTTAGAAGAATATGATGAAGTGATCAACGTAACTGTCTCAATTTGTCAAACGACGTCGTTTCAGTGCATTTTAGCGCCAAAAACTATACAATATCGTTTTATGGTGTACAACGTGGCACTCATTTGCCATGTCACTGGCCGGCGGCAGGCTAATTGGTTGAAAATAAGATGAGGGATCAACTAGATGCATTTTTATAATTTCAAAGACCGCTTTAGAATTTAACTTACACAAGGTGCTGTGCTCGTTTTAGACACCCTACTTTCCCGCTGCAAAATTCTAATTATGAACTCCTTTGTATCCAATAAGCAACTATTTACTCCCCAATGCAGCAACCTAGTGCAAGTTGTGGAGAGAAAATATACCTCAACACATTCTAAGATCAATGTGGCTGGCCTGATTATTCATTATAGCAACTTCCTTCAATTCTCTGTCCAACAAATTCAGCAGCATTTTTTTCTTATCTCAAATCAATGATGAAAATTTAAACAAGACAAAATCAAGTGAATTTGCTCATTACAAAGATCCATTCTAATAGGCAGAAAATAACTATGTAAAAATTTTCTATTTGTCTTTCACACCTTTTTAAAATAATTAAACAACTCATCCAAACTAAGAAAATAATGAATACAGAGGCATATACACGTATTTATCATATACCTTCAACCAAGTTGACTCATCTTTTTAAGCGTCAAATGATGCATCTACTCACTGTATTACTAGAGTATAATCTTTTAACGGCTTAACAATTATGTTAGAACTCGAGAAAAAAAAAAAACTAAACAAATGGATTTATGTGTATTGAATTATGCCTAATGAGTGCAAGATACAAACTATTTATAGAATCATTATAAATTATTATCGCAAATATTAACTTAAAACAATCAACCATACTAAATACATTCTAATAAACTAATTTATATCAAAAAGACATACACTTTTTATTTCTGAATTTTACAAAATTCTATCGTTTATACAACAAAATTTAAATTCTGAACATACCAATAAGTTGATTATTTGAGGGAAGAATGAGTTGACTACTCTACCAGCAACATAAAAACCGGTAGAACGCCTTGAACAGCCAGATGAGAAAGCGAAGCAAGAGTGCGAGACAAAGCAGAGCAACCAATCCAGCCCAAAACAAGGCATAATACAAGGTGATTTTGTTAATCAACTTGTCAAGTGGCTTCATCACCATCCAAATGGAGATCACATAAGCCCCAGCCAAGCAAATAACCGAGAGGCACATAACAAGAATCAACAACCACATGACCAGCCTATTACGCAGCTGAAAACCAGTAAGCAGAAAAAGAATCACAGTCTGTGATGCAGTGAAAGAAACAGTGCACAAGAGTATGAACATTTCGTATTTCAAGCGTTGGTTTTCGTCATCGGAGGAAGTAGCCAAAACAGAAGTGCCAGCTTTGCAGGTGTTCCCAGAAGCACAACCCTGTTGGTTATTTGAGTCCTGTTGCCAAACGCCCCCTGGGGGGTTTATTGCAATTTGGAAAGTTAGGGTTGCAATAACCGTTGCTACAACCATTAGAGAACCTCGCATCTCTTCAACCCAGTTTCCCTTTTGGGTATCCCTTGATGATGCTCTTCCTCTGTGTGCTCCATTCTGATTCATAGCCATAGTTGTTGGTATTGAATTTCCCTCCATTGTTTTTTCCTTTGTAGAGAAGAATGGTTCACATAATGACTGGCTCAAATAAGCTTTTAAATTCACTGATGATGATGTTAAGAGATGCCTATTTGTAGTATAATAAATTAAGTAATGTGTAGTCGTAGCTAAATGGTGGTGCAATAAAATAATAGTCGGTAGGTGAATTATATTCTTAAAGTTCAGTTTAGAATGTTCAAATTCCAGCTTCTAATTCTGCCGGTCTAGTTTACAATGTCAATGGTAAAAGTTTATGAATAAAGAATAAAAGTGGGGAAAGAAATAACGATTGGGCAAATAAATTAGAGATGAGCCAATCACTATATGGGTCTTTTCAACCGAGTTATGATGTTTACATTTACGTGTTATTATTTTGTAGTAGGCGAGTAGCATAGTGTCTAAGTAGCTAGTAAGCAAGAAACATTGGTGCTTACATTCAAAAACATCATGTGATACTGTTAATAAGCGGTGCATTATAAGACTGCCACATGTGTAAAAATTATGCTGTCTCTGTACCTCATTTATAAGGTAGTGTTTGTTTTTGGGAACACAGAGATATGGACAACATTTGTTTAAAAAGTGTTTGAAAGCAGAGATATGGACAGTGGATATATTGTTTCTAAGACGATTTTTTATACTTTTGTGTCCACTTTTCTCTTTCACGAAGGACAATAATAGATACGGAATTTGAAAGAGTGGACACGGACAATTTTATAAATCTTGTTTTCCTTTATTTTCCACTATTACCCCTTTTTATTTTTCTTATTGCGTTGTTCAGAGATATTTTTTTCTTCCTGTTTTTTCTCTATCTCTTTCTTTTCCAAGTACTTTCTCATTTCTGTAGAACTTTTTATTAGGGTAGATAATTCTTTTCTTTTTATCACTTCAATACCATTTTAACCTTATATTATATTATTTGATTTGTAATAAAAATAATAACAAAAATAATTAATATTAAAACTTTTGAAAGATAAACATTATCAAAAATAAAATTAATCTTTTAAAATGCTAAAAAATAATTTATAAATTGTAATTGATTTTATATAATTTAAAGAAAAATCAGTATTTTATAAAGAAAAATCAATTTTTAGATAAAAAAAATTAGTTTTTTTTTAAATAAAAATAGATTTTTATATGCAAAAATTAATTATTTTTTCAATTTCATATAATATTTTAGTCTTGTCCATGTGTATCCAAACATAATACTAGACATTACATTAGTGTCTTGTCCATCGTATCCCAACACAATACACAAAAGATAATTTTTAGTGTTTTCGTCTCCGTTTCAGTGTCATGTTCTATCCTGTGTTTTCGTCTCCGTTTCAGTGTCATGTTCTGTCCTGTCTCTAAAAACAAACGCAACCTAATAGTATTGTGATGGAGAATTAGAGGTGACAAGTGAATGAGGAAGTGCGTCCCAGCCCTGTTCCATTAAAAGTTTGTCTTTCGACGAGTTGGTCAGTCTCATTCCGTTTAGTGAGACAATCCTAAAATTCTATCATATCCTATCTAACGGTGGATAAATGGATTGGTAGATTAAGTTCGTTAAATTCACAATCATTTTAGTAAATTTATAATTTTTAAAATTATAATAAAATTATAATTTTTATATTTACAAATATTAAAATCTTTATAATTATAAATATTGTATTAAAAATAAAATAAACATAATTTAAAATACTCAATTCTCATCATCATTCTTTCGTAAGTCAATAACAATTTAATAGTTTGATATCTTTTAATATACATTGAAAATTAATTTGTGAGCAACCCTAATCAAAACATTATTTTGGAAATGACCAATAATAAAATCACATAGGAAAAAAAATCACGTAAATTAAAGGTTTAGCTAATAAGTATTCAATTCATTTACTATCATATAAGAAATGTATAAAAGTTATATTTTTTCAAAAGGAAAAGTATAGGGTATCAACATATTACCTGCCAACTTTTGTCAACTCTTATTTATAATTGTGTTTCATGGAAGTGTGTTCGTGGATGTGTCTAATAATTAATATATTTTAAATATATATATAAAGAGACACATCCAGAAAATATATCTATAAATACATTTCTATTAAACACAGCTATAAAAAAAACATTTTTATTAGACACATCCAAAAACACACTTTCATAAAACACAATTATAAATAAAAGTTGGCAGAAGTTGGCAGATATGCTGTTGGTAACGTAGCAGAACCGTTTTCAAAATAAATAATATTGAGTGTGCTCCTAAAATACTTATTAACAAAACTTGCATTAAAAGCGTGTTGAACCTTCACCCAATTATCGCAAGTCACCATCATGGAAGTTGTTGACAAAAGTCAACCACAAAAATTTAACATTTTCACATTGGAACACTCTTAATGCATGGATATGTTTATAAAAACTTTTTTTTGCAGTGAATGAAATAGTTGAACACTTTATTATTGCAACAGGTTGAAAAGGAAATCAATGTGATTGGGATGACACACCACAATATACGTTAACCTTAATGTTCGTAAGTTTAAATTCCTGTTTTGTATACAGTCCACCATTTTTTCTTTTCAGTTTTATGCATCGAGGATATTTATTTGCATGAGGTGATTCCTTAAGTCGTTATGAATTTTTTTTATTTTTTATTTCATACCAAAATTCAATTTTTGTAAGTCAAAATTAGTATAGTCTAGTTAAAAATCTATATTTTATATTTTACATTTTTATTTAATTAATAATTTATAGGTCAAAATTAATATTTTTTATTTTTTTTCACACCAAAATTCAATCTTTGTAAGTCAAAATTAGTATAAATGTATATATTTTGTATTTTGTAAACAAAATATAATTTTACTAAGACAAATTTATCTCTCATACTCTCAACAATATGACAAAAATAAATGTTTTTTTGAATGTTCATTCATTTTGAAATGAGGACGAAAGTGCTCTTATTGAAAAAAAAAATTGGCCAACAGAACAAAACTTATTCTACTACTATGAAGACATTAAAAACCTTCAAGTTACAATTCTACGCATACTACCCAATATGCTACCATAAAAAAAAAAGCCCAATTTCCATTCTGCATCATCCAATCTACTTCCATTAGGCATTAATTTAATTATTCTAATTAATTACTATCAAAATAACGAAAAAGAGAATCCTTGGTCCTCCGTAGGGTGGGAAATGAACTTAAATTCACTGGATCAGTTCGCATAATTCGTCAAAAAAGATAGATTGGATTAAAAAATTGAGACCGTCACATAGTAAAAATCTGCCTAATCGTATCGCTTAAACCGCGAGTTTTAACAGGGTACGACGGGTTTAGTATTTTTTTTGTCGGTGATATTTTTTTAATTTTTTTTGTCAAAATTCAACTTCTCCCTAATTTTTTACAATTCTTTAGGAATTGGTTCCAATGATGTTATAAGACACTTGAGACATAGACATAAAATATTTGTATTTGTGTATGGTGTTTGGATATAATAGACATAACATTAGACGAGTGTCTAATATTATGTTTGTTTTAAAGAACAAGACACTACATAATTAGTAAAAGACCATTTTTTTTTCCTATAATTTAAAATAAAAATCAAATAATTAAAAAGAAAAACTACTTTAGGAACTTGCAAATTGCTTCGAGGGTTTCTCCCCCCTCACCCCTACCCCCAAAAATCTCACTTCTAGCCTCCTCCTTCTTCGCCGTTGGGTGGATCTTTTCTGGATGCATCTTTGTGTGGTTCTTCTTCTTCGAGGCGAATCTTTGTACGATTCTTCTTCTTCTCCTTCTTCTTCTTCTTCCTCTTTTCTTTCTTCTCCTCCTTGTTCTTCTTAATTGTTGGGTCATTATTTGCAGGTCCAATTAGCCAGCGTTGCTCACAGAATATTACTCATCGATGGAGAACACCATGTGTTGATATCTGATTTTATTTATTACCGTCAAAATACTCCAAAAGTGCTACTCTCTTTCTCTATATTCATATCAATATTTTTTTGTTATTTTCTACAGAACATATGATGAGTTTTTGGTACCATGAAAGTGAATTAGTGACAAAATTAATAATTTCTCATTGCTTCTCAAAGTGTAATGGATATAAAATTATCCTGACAAGGGTTGAAAACTTGAAATGCTATTACATTTTGTATGACCCATTTAGAATGGATACCACAAAATATAATAAGATTTTTCTACAATTGGCTGAAGTTCATTGTTTAAAATTAATTAACATCACTAAGCATAGGACTTGTTTAAGCATATAACTCTTATTTTATATATATGTGAGTGTGATTCTTGCCACTACCCCATTCTTGAAGATTGATATAGTCCCAAAAGCATTTCAAAAAACCATTAACCGAGAATCTGGCAAAGTAACCAATTTAATTTTATAGGAGATTACAATCTTTGAACTCTAGAATTTTATATATATGGCAAAGTGATTCTTACATTAATAGTAGAAATTGAACTTAAATTTTTATAATCATTTTTGTAACAAGCTAGGTTGATTTTGAATTCAACTCCAAATTTTTGTTTTCTGTTGAGAGTATCTACAAGGCTCCACCAGTAATGGTGAAGACATCCTTGAGATCTAAAGAATCAAAGGGTGGCATGAAAAGTGGAAGACGGAAGAGATTGGATGAAGAGGGAAATTGCAGGCTGGTATGTGTTATGGCAAAAGAGTTGCATCTTTTTTGGGATCAACATCCATATTCATACGAATAAAATTTTGTAACAAACAAGCAATAATAATGTGGCTTTAAACTCTAATAGGATAGAACGAGTAACTTCATAGAATTGCCTATCTTTTCTTAAGCAACCCAAAGCACCGCTCAACCACATTTTTAGTCGAAGAGTGCTTCTCATTAAATAACTCTAGATGATTTTGTGGTGTCCGATGACCTTGAACCCACTCATTCACATGATAGTGAACATTTCTATAAGGAGATAAAAATCCTCTCTCATTGGCATAGCCAGCATCCACTAAGTAATAACACCATAAAATGGAAGGATGGAAAAATATAAGAAATACATTGTAATTCTCATAAACAATAGTTATTATTCTTTTCAAAAGATTAATTTAGACATAACAATAGGTATTTTCAAGCCATTACGTCGAGTAATAACATCCTTAAGTACTCTTGAATCAGATGCCGATCCTTCCCAACCGTCAAGGACACAGACGAAACTCATGTTCCGATTGCAAACTCCTAAGATATTGGTGGATATTCTAGATTTTCTCGTCTGATATCTAGATTTATCACTCTTCGGGACTGTGACATCTACGTAAGTTCCATCTAATGCTCCTAGACAACCCTATCAAATGTAAAAAAAAAACAGTTATTACACATAGAGTAAACTTGACCAATAAAAATTAGAGCTACATACACGACCTACCTTGAACCATTTCCATCTGAAATCTACACAATCTTCCAGTACAGGGTATGCCTTTGCAAATAAGATACTTTAGACACACAAAACCGAACACAATACCTTGTGAAAATACCTACTAATAGTTTTACCAAACATATAGAACCTGACTTGTACACTTGATTTTTGGTATAGTGAGCTAATATGATTAAGAAAGTAGCTACTTGCTCGCCTATGCCAACATGACCATCTTTGTCTAATCCACCTTGAATTTGTAGCAATTCACATAAAGTTGTCAATGCATTCAAACTCATTCTTAACTCCCATATGCAATTTCTATCTCCACCCTCCCCAATGATATTATCTAATTCATCTCGCCTTAATGGTAGTGTGTTCACTCTTCGACCAATCGAAGAATGACTCCGCCTTCTATTCCTAATATACATATATAAAGTGACTAAAAAAAGCAGCATTAGCGTGTCAAATTGCATTCTCATAATCCAGTAATATCCAACACATAGCTTAATTTGTTTAGAATAATCCATCATCACTTCCTAAGAAACAATAACAAGTAAATACATAAATGAAGAACTCTAATAATTTGTACAAATAGAAAAAGCACTCAAATAAACTGGAAATAGAAAAAACACTCATTACATAAGCATATGCTCACATAATCAAGCTCAAAGCATACTAATATATTTCAAACCTAACTAACCAACCAACTGGCTTAGATGCCATGAACAAAATAGAAAAGATATGACTGAAATCTAATTAAATACATATCAATATAAATATTAGCTAAAAAATAATAGAGTTTTAATATGTAATTTTTTATTAATTAAAATAAAGGAAATAATGCTTTGAGACATGTGATTGATAACTTTCTAAAACAAAATTGACTCTAACTACTATCGCAATGAAACAACATCCAAACTTGTAAATTAACATGTCAAGAAAGAGAAGGGTTAAGCAAAAAGGTTGAGGTATAATCACCCAAATCAAACTACATCAAGCTAAGTCAGAAGCTAAAGGTGATTCATTTTCTTTTGCATGCATCTTACTTTTTTCTCTCCTTCTCCAACTCTCTGCTACTTCATTTTGAGATATATAGAGAAAGTGATTTCTGAAACACACTGTTGTGAATCAAAGGACAAAATTATTTTTTGGGGACAAAACAGTATCTCAAGGGTTCAGATGTGAGATTGCCATTGAAAACTTTTCTTCTTTGCTGTTCTGAGGTATTTGGTCAAGTTAAAGAGATTTGTTTCAAAATTCTAAATTGGAGATTAATGGAAGAAAGTGAAAGGCTAAGTTGGTAGCACACAGCTCAAGGAGTTGACTTGGTAGAGAGTATCTTAGCAACATGCAAGGAGATACAAAAGACAAATTTTTTATTATTCTGAAGCCAATGAGAGATAATCAGGGTTTGAAGTTCATGTTCTGAGAAGTCTTCTCTGAGAGAGTTCATCAACTTGGACAGTGCTTTCTATCAAAAGAGCATTCCGCCAGAATGAGGAACGAAATCAGAGTTAAGCAAATCTGGTTCATCGCATAGCAAAAGAGGTTGTTGAAGTATCAATCTCCTTTATGTTTCACAGATTGTAATTTCATTTTAATGTATATCTTTCTGTAAATTCTTGAGTGGTAAAAGGATGAAAAAGAGAGACTTAAGAAAAAGCCAAAGAGTGAAAAAGGTTGAGTGATACACTTGAGTGAAAAGGTTAGAGTGATTTCATATTTATTTAGGTTAGTTTTGTGTCTTGTATATCAATGAGGTACCCCTTTCTTAGTTGGGTTAGCACTAAGAGTGAGTGAAGAGTTAGATATTAGCATAACCAAGTCAAGTTAGAACCTGAGAGTGAAAGGATTGTGTCAATCCTATGAAATTGGTGTATGTAATACTTTAACTATAGTGGAAATTCCACCACTGTTGTAGTAGAGACTGGACGTAGATTGTATTGCACAAGGCAACCGAACCAGGATACATGATGGTATCAGCTTTTCTCATCCCTACTCTATTCTGTTTTTTGATATTCACGAGATAAAATGAAAATGTTTCATAAATTTTCCGCTACTGAGTTCAAACAAAATCTTAGTGAAAGTTTATAAGTTAAGCCTTATTTCATTAAACTAAAAGAAGGACATAAATTCAACCCCCCTTCTCTAAGCCTTTTACAACCTTCATCCATAATCTTCTTAATTACACCATAGAGGTAACCTATTATCCCTAATCCAACTCAAAGAATCAAATCAAATCAAATCAAGTAAGTCCCAATCTTCTAACCCAGTTAATCAATTCAATGCCCTATATTCCACACATCAGATTCCACCCGACCCAAAAGAACAAATAAAAAAAAACCTACACAACAATTGAAGCTAGAAAATTATAAAGACACAAGCAAATTTTGCAAATCAAAGAAGCTAAAATGATGCATTAAAAGAAAAATTGGAAGAGCAGCAATTTACAGATTCAGAACTTCGAAGAGAGAGCTTATGTTGTTCCTCTCTCTCTTTCTCGCTCTCTGTGCTACTGTTAGTATACAGAAGAAATTATCACTGGTTAGGGTTTGAAACAAACAAAGGAGACATTTGGAATTTCAGAAAATAAACGAGGATAAAATCGTCTGAAAAAAGTGATATAGATCCGTGTCCATCGCTCAAAATTCGTGTCTCATCATTTTACTGAGACATAAAATACATGTATTTTGTATATGTTTGTATGTAAACATGTCCTTCTTATTTTTGTGTCTCACAATCTAAACAATAGACACGTCCTACTGTGTTTATGTCTTGACAAGACACAAACATCAAACAAACGGAGTGTAAGTTTCATTTGGTTTATCAGCTTGATTAGGGTCATGTTTTGACTAATGAAGTATAATGTAGGTGGAAGAGTAGACCGTATTTGTATAGACTTATAGTACTTTCCTGTTTTTTAATAAAAATAGTTGTGATGCCAATGGAGGTTCTGATCGATTGGATAACTTTTCTAAAGTTATTTTATTTTATTTTTATTAAATAAAAAAGTGATTAATACTATAAAATTAATAATTATATATTTTTTAAACAAATTTTTTATTTTTTTATTCTTCTTTAGTTATTAACTTTATTTATTTTATCGTTAACTATTAAAATAGTATCCGAAAGTTACTGACATAAACATTCCTAAAAGACGCAGAAGACAAATTAATTCCTGAAAAATTTAAAAGTTTAACAAAAATGTCCAAATATTAATTAATTACATCTCCCTAAACGAAAAACACTTATGTGACTAATAGAATTAATGACTTGGCTAACTGAGTTGATGACTTGGCTTATGTAATTATTATTTAAAAATAATCAATAATGCCATCTAACTATGAAATTAGCTAAGTCAAACTTTTAAATATTTTGGGAGTTAATTTGTCTTTTGTGTCTTTCAAAAGTGTTTTTGTGGGCGCCAATTTCATAGTTAACTTTAAAATAAATAAAGCTAATATCTGAAAAAAGAATAAAACAAAAAAAATGAAAAACATGTGTTAAAAAAATTATATAACTATTAATTTTTGTAACACTAATCACTTTTTTATTTAATAAAAAGTAAAATAAAATAACCTTTATCCCGACAATCCAGTCCAACCAAAATCCGTAGGTTATATAGTGCTGGTTTAGCGAATTTGACGAATTTTTTTAACAATTATAACTTTTGTCCCGTATCAATATCTATTCAATTCGGAATTATCAGCGCAATATATAATAGACTGTTCACTCACTTGACGATCCATGTATGCATTCATTATTAATTTTTAATATTGGATTTCACAAAAAATTTCATTATCCCAAAACTTACAAAGATAGAAACTGATTTAAATTTTTAATTTTTAGGAATAACTCTATAATGCTTACACTCAAAATCATTATGTGATGTTGTTAATAGGTGATGCATTATAAAACTGCTACGTGTGTGAAAAATATGCTTCTTCTGGTACGCCGTTCATAGCGGCATTGTGATGGAGGGCCAAGAAGGTCCTGTTTTCGTTATTTTGATGGTAATTAATTAAGTACAATTAGTTGTTGCTTAATGAAAGTGGATTGGGCGGCGCAAAATGCCAGTGGGAATTGGGGCGTTTGTTTCTTGGTAAGGCTATAACTTTTTGCGTTTGTTTCTTGGTAAGGCCATAACTTTTTTTTATGCAGTACAAACTTACCTTAATGTTTCACGAAGAATCCTTTCTCCTTCTGAGCTCAACGATTGCAATCGCAGACAAAGCTCAGAATATGAACAGACTCCACCAAGCCGGATAGTTTCATCATTCAAATCCTAGGAAGCAGTTACAAGCGCAAGGATTTCATGGGCTAAAATGTTTGAATTTAGATGATAAAGTGATCAACATAACTCTCTAGATTTGTCAAACGACGTCGTTCCAATGCGCTTTAGCGCCAAAAACCATACAAGGTCGTTTTATGGTGTACAACGTGGCACTCATTTGTCATGTCACTGGTTGGTGGCAGGCTAATTGGTTAGAAATAAGGTGAGGAACCAACTAGATGCATCTTTTACAAATTCGGAAACACAAACAATGCAATCAGTAAGTCAGGGTCTAAATTAGTGCAATCCTTAAATCGTGTTGTGCTCGTTTTAGACGCCCTACTTCCCCGCTGCAAAATTCAAATTATGAACTCCTTTTTATCCAATAAGCAACTATTTACTCCGCAATGCAGCAACCTAGGCAAGTCGTGGAGAGAAAATATACAACACATTCTTAGATCAATGTGGCTGGCCAGATTATTCATTATAGTAACTTCCTTCAATTCTCTGTCCAACAAATTCATCAGCATTTTTTTCTTATCTCAATCAATGATGAAAATTTGAACAAGACAAAATCAAGTGAATTTGCTCATTACAAAGATCCATTCTAATAGGCAGAAAATAATTAAGGAGACAATTTTAAATAAATGTTTATAATCATTACTCCCTGGTTTCCCCTAAGATTTGGGAAAAGATTACAGCTTCCCAAGTCAGCAATGCATAAGCTACAGCTTGATTAAAGACAAGTTATGAATGAATTGCAGCTGACATGAACATAACCAACTCAGAAAAACCTCTACAGACTAGAAAAGCAAACCTACAAGAGTCAAATAGAAATTATCCATTAACTGCAACACCTAGGATTCAACAGAATAACCTGAAACAAGCATAGACTGCAACAACGGCTTGTCATTGATGGTAACTTGCTTATGTCAGGGGCGAGTTCGCTTATTACTGCATGATGGGCACTTGTACTGCTTGATATGCTCTGCCCTAGCAGGGGTGATCTTCACGCATTTCCCATGGAACCACTTCTCGCAAATGTCACAGCAAATCCAGAATTCATCGGTGCCATAATGCTCGCCACATGCCCCACACAAGGTTTCCCCGTGTTCATCATCTTCTTGCTCGTCCAGTTCATCGTCCTCATCTTTTGCTTGCAATGCCTTTTGCTGCCTACCTTGTGGTTCCGGAGCACGCTGCTACACAAGCCAACAGTTAGAGGAAAACAAAAACCATCTGAAAATTAAAAGCTACAAATATGATACATCACCTATAACGTAATTTACATGTTACTCTACCACCTAATAAACTTTCTAGTCATAGTCCATTTGAGTGACTCCAATTCAGAGATAAACTAAGATAACACGTTCAGATCACATGTGTGGCAGTCCTAAGCCCAAATACAAAATATTATTAAATATAAAAATGACTACACGTTTTTGGGGGCCACAAACTTTCTATGAACAAAGTTCATCTTTCTAAGTACCATAGTCCATAGCATACAGGAATTTAACCAATGCAACCATGTTTTTTCATCTTAAATCATTTGGCTTTTTATTGCATAAGCATGATCTAGTGTAGTATAGAATTGTGTAATATTCACTAACACAACTCCAATCTTTTAGAACACAGCTTAATTCAAAGGGAGAGGTCAAAACATATATTGTTACCATTCTAGCTACTACAGCTGCCATTAATTTCTCTTCATACTTCATATAAACTTCTAATTTTTCATGTTCCCATACTGCTCATGACAATTGGATTTGCTGTATGTTTTCGGGCAGATAAAATAATATTGCTAAGTGCTAACCATAACCTCTTAAGTTTTCCAGTGCAACCAATTTTTCATCTTTAATCATCTTCTTTCAAATCCATGAGCAATGTCAGCAGTAAAACACAGTAAGCATATCAGGGATACAGTTCATCTTATGTGAACATGCACACATGTCAATCTGCTTTTCTATATTGTTTTGGCTCACAGGTGTGTTTGTGAATTTTGATTTTGGAAGGTAAGAGACAAAAAGAAAGAGCTTAAAGTGTTCAGTTCATCTTACGATCAACCTTTCCCTTCCTTTCTGTACTCTCCATTTGGAGAAGACAGAAAATAACAGACAAAAATGTCTCTATCAGGAGACAATTTAGTCCACTAAAATAATTGGAACTTTTATTTTTATTTTTTAGATAAACTAAAAAAATACTGGGGATAATGGGAGCCGAGACAACAATTGTTTCGGTGTCTCTTTATTTTCTGTCTTGAGACACTTATAGGTAGTTTGTGAATTTGATACTGGAAGGGAGAGGAAGGTAAGGAATTTATACTACAGGATTTCCCTCCTTCCCCTTCAAAAATCCTAAGTCGCAAACAAACCCTTACCAAACACAGCCTACTGAATCACAAGAATACCACTAACACTAACCACAACTTCCAAAATTTTCCAGCACAACCAACTTTTGCTTCTTAAATCATCTTTCTTTTGAATGTATTGAAAAGTATCAACACTAAAGCAGTAAGCACAGTCAATGAAACAGTTATTCCCTTTTCACCAGACAACTCAGTCATTTAGAACACAGCTTATTTGAAAGGGATAAAAGTTATAAAAGGAGATGCATTCACCTTCCAAGATAGATAAATATTCAATGCTGCACATACTTTCACCACTTTCAATTTCCACAATCTTTCCATTATTTTGAAATTCTACTGAGACCCCGAAAAATAAATAAAAAAATTAACTAACTCATGGACTACTCAATTTTAAAGGATCCTGTATCAACAGACAGGAAAAACCTAGATGAGTTTCTCATGCTCAAAGAAACAAGCACAGACAAAAAATACATAATTTCCATGTGTAAGTGCAAGGAGAAAAATATTTACTGCTTTAGAGTTGGACTTTGATTTGCTGCCACTATGGTTCGAAACTGAAGACTTCTCCTTCACTTGTTTCTTGGCTGCACCAGTAACAACTTCAAATATTGTGGGCACTTCATTAATCATATTGAAAAGGCGTTTCCTGCATTACAAGGTAATTCATAACTTCATGGATGAATGAATGGCAAACATAAACAAAGTTGCAACAATGCCATTAACCAGACAAGCAGGACCCAAATGTTATCTTACTTCCAAGTTCCAACCATCTCAAGTCCCAAAACATAGTTCCAAGTTAACTTAAGAAAATATTTATGCCTTAGAGTGAGACATACCTATCAGCTTTATCAAACCCAAATCTGGCTCCAAAATAGAAGGCAATAGCAAGTAACCACGCATCGCTGTGAACAGCGACCAAAGATAACCAGTCTTTTTCTTGCATGCCATCCCTAGCAAAGTTAATGCCCAGCACAGGCTCAGGAAGCTCTGGTGGAACTTCTTCAGCGGGTAAATTTACTTCCCACTGCTCGCTAGGAAAGCCATACAAGCACAAGTTCTCCTTCTCTGAAAGAAAGAAGTAATTGATATATAAATCACAATGCTGAATGAAATACTAAAACAGAAGAGGATATTGTACAACAACAAAGCCTTATCCTGCTTGGTGGAGTCAACTAAATGGATCAAATAACACCATAATGCCCTACCAAAGATAATTATTTGTAATCCTTTCTATACACTACTTCTATATGAAACTAAAGGGCTGCATAATATATATCTCCTTTGTTATACGTCAAGGATTATAGTAGAACAAGTGGGCAAAGCAAATGTGAATCCCTGAAGTTCCAGATAACCAAGTTTTTTAAAACAAAATAACCACTCACAAAAATTGTGGGGAAAAATATTGCACCGAGTCCAAGAAACCCTTAGTAACATTTTGTCATTTTCACATTACATTTTAAACTATTGCCGTGTCAGTATTCAAAGCTAACACATGACAGAGAACAATTACATTTCAATTGAAACACAGAACTAAAGCTACAGCTTAGTCAGACAGTACAGATGAATTAGATCAATGGTGGTGCATCTACAAAAGAGAGGAAAGCAAAAACAAGTGCTCAAGGAACCAAAAGCAAACCCCAAAGAGCAATAACAACTAAATCTACATTATGAGCCAAAAAGAAGAAATAAATAGCAATCCTCCAAATATCATAATGAATCAGGCTGCAAAGCAATATCCAAGAGCTTTTTTGCCCTCCCTCAAGTTTTAACTAATTGAAAAAAAATTAATGAAAATATCATTGGAAACACATAGTAAAACGACGTGAAAAAAGAAGAGTGTAACTAACCAGGGTCACATTGGTTGTAGAATTCTTCAACATCTGCAACACGATCAAGCAGAAAATGTTCATCCGCGTCAAAACACTTCTAATTAACAAGAGTACGAAAATAAAGTGCTGAATGCTTTAACTAAGTAGCAAATTTCACATCCAAAAGAATATAACATGTTTACACAAAAATACAAATAAAAAAAATATCAGAAAAAAAATTCAATAAAAACAAAATCTAGAAGAAGTGCATCTTATAGCAATTGCGGGTTAACACATTCTACAAAGTACAAACCGCAACAAATACAAAACAAGTCCAAGTTAAGCACAACTTAGGAAAAATTAAAAAAAAAAAAAAGTAACCATTCTAAATGTTGAAAGGCAATGCCACAACATGAATATCATGAAATCATGAATTTTCTTTGGAAGAAAAAAAAGGAAAAATTAAAATGTTCAGCTACACTCCTGAACGTTACGGGTAATCGCAATAACCAAATCCAAAAATCCACGTTAACAAAACTTGGAAATTTTCGTTGACCCATTGAGAAGAAAAATGAGAATACAAAATCAAAAAGAAAGGATTTTGCACACAGAGCACATATTACTTGAACTAGTAAAGAGGGTTGAGCACAGACAGAACTTAAAATTCAAAATAACCCAAAAAAATAACTAAATTGGATACCGGTGGTGAGGGCTTTGATGAGACCTGCTCGGCGACCCTTGAAATCCCTAAAAACCTCTTCCACGGTGCGCGGATTATACTGAGCTCGCGAGTCCATTGCTCTCTCTCTCTCTCTCTCTCTCTCTCTCTCACACACACACACTAACACCGAAACTGAAACCGAAATCAGAAAAGGAAACAAAAAAAATACAAGTAGTAGAGTGAGAGTGAAACGACGTCGTTTACGGGGAGAAAAGGGAGGCTTTAAGCGAATTTCCCAGAGAAAGAGAGAGAGGTGGTGGTGGCTTCCTTTGCTTTGTGCCTCTGCAAGCAAAATAGCAAATTGAAGCTCACACAAGACAACTCCATTCTTCCTTTTAATTATTTTTATAATAATAATAATATATTATCATTATTATTATTATTATTATTATTATTATTATTATTATTATTATTATTTTGTTGGGTGTAAATTCAAAAACAAAATAATGAGGTCACGCATGAGCCGGCGTGGTGAAGCGAGTACCATTCTCTGCTTGGATGCAAAGTGCAAACAATCAAAATTTCAAATACCCACCACGTCCATGGAAAATTGGAAATAAACATTGTTTCCCAATCACTATTCTGATTGCACTTTTAAGGCGCACATATTTATTGCAAACATTGTTTTACTTATGATTTATTCGAGTTTTGTTAGACTATGTTTGTTTACGGTTCATTTTTTTAGTTATGGAAGCTGACAAGCTGTGTTGTGTTTCGTTATGGATTTTAGAGGTGTTAAACAAATATGCGGAATAATTTTTATTGAATTTTGGTGTGAAGAAATTGAATTATTTAAATTTTTTGGGTGAAAAATTTTGTAAATAAATCGAAGAGTTCCTTCTTTATGAAGAGAATATTTGAATTTTGATAGAAGCTAATTGGACCGTCCGTTTTGTATATGTAGTAAAAAAAAAATTTTTAGAAATTACGCGTAAACAACTTATCAGATCCAATTTTCTTCTTCTTTAGCTTGCTCTTCTTTCTTATGCTCCTGTATCTCTCTTGTTGGGTATGAAGAAAAAAAAATTGATAGTAAAATTTTTGTTTCTGTTTAAGTGAGTGAGAGAAATGGATGATAGAGTCTTTTTGAAAGTATTATTTTGATCAGGTTTTGTTGCAAATATTTGAAGGAGTAAAATTTATTTGTGACGATTCGTTAGATATTGTTATTCCCTTCACAATCTCATTTGAAGAGCTCAAATGTGTGATTTGTGAAAAGATATGTTCGGAGATATCAAGAAAAATATCATGTACTTTATACAGATATCACATACCAGTATTTGGTGAATTCGTTCAATTTCAAACAAAATATATAATGGACAAAGCGAGTATGCAAGAGATGTTTTCAATGTATATTGAAAGTCGTGCTCAAATCTCGTTCATCGAGTTGTACATTGAATTCGAACAATCTGAAACCGACCGAAATATTATATGGAAAGATTACGATAGTGACAATGAGAAAGAGTTTGAAAGCAATTACGAAATTGTTGGTCCGAACGAAAATGAATATCAAAGTGACGGCACTGTAGCTTCAAATGTGACAGACGTGGCAAATACACTCACAAACAAAGTCATTTTAACTTCTAAATTTAATTAATAATCCTAGAGATTATTTCTAACTTACTATAAATAATAATAACTAATAGATACTTTTAATTTTTATCTAATTAATAATGGTCCACTGTACTGATATTAAAACCTCAACTACAATAATATATTTTTATCAATTAAAAGGCTAACAATAAATAAATAATTATTACCAAAAATGCAAATACATTATATTTTACATTTTACAAATCCTAATTATTAATCGAAATTATCAACATTATTCCAAAAAATTATACAACGATTTAATTTATCTATTGTTACGAAAAATTACCTATTGTTACAAAAAATTCTAAAAAACTATTTTTTTTTATCTCTAATCTATTATATTTACCAAAAATTCAGCCACAAGAATAACGCAAATTAAACATAGATATATATTTCTAACTATTATTTAAATATATATTCTTAAATTTCTAAAATTAATTATAACAGTTAACTACTTAACTCTAATTTCTAATATTATTACAAAAAATTCTAGACAAGTATTTTTTATTACTAATTTATTATATTACAAAAAAATCTAAACAAAAATTAATTACATTTAAACATAGATATTTTTAACTATTATTTAAACATATATTCTTAAATTTCTAAAGTTAATTATAACACCTAACTACTTAATTATAACTTCTAAAATTATTGCAAAAAATTCTTAAAAAGTATTTTTTATTACTAATCTATTATACAAAAAATTTTAAACAAGAATCAACTGTATTTAACTATTATTTAAATATATATTTCTAAATTTCTATCAATAAAAAATAATAATTCAACTTCTAAAAATAATAATTATAATTCTGAAATATAAAAAAAATTAACAAATAAACTTACAGAATTAGAATAGCTAAGATATTTTATAATGTGAAGTTCAGGACGATCAACATTTCTAAATTTTTGTTTCTTTGACATTTTAATTGTTTTTGAATAAAGGTGATGAAGCAGACATTTAAGGAAGAAGAAGAAGGAATAGATGCTGGGTAGGAATGAAGGGGAAAGTGACTCAGAGAGTGGGTGTGCTCTGTGTGTGCATGCAGTGTTGGGTTAATGGGGCACCGTTTGTGTGAAACAACACGTATGCCATACGTGGCTGGGGAGGAACAACTTGGATCGTCCGTTTTGTCACAAAGAACTCAGACCGTCCGATTAGTCAACTCTAACTCGCACCATCTGATTACTACATCGCTGATACCATACGCAGATAAAGCACGCCTGCTCTCTATAATGTAGTCTTACCCCATTCTAATCTCCATAATAAAATTAAAAAGTGTTTGTTTATTGGTAACGTCAATAATATCATAGGATTAGAATTTAATATTATATTTGATAGTTAGTAATTAAAACTAAAATTTTAGTTTAAAATACAAAATCTTTTTTAATATTTTTAAAAAATAAAAATATATGGAATTAAAATTAAAAAAATTAATAAAAATACTAAAATTATAATAACATTTATTTTGTCAGATACCCTCATTGATTTTTTAATATTCTAACTTTACCCTCACAAATGGCAGATACCACGTTCCTCTCCCATTATCGCACCAATGTAGCACTTCCCTTATCTCCCGTTGCAACCACTACTACAGACGTCGGCATTGGGCTAACATTGCACCGATGCAGCTATTATAAGAAATCTTTTTGAAACAACCAAAAAGACACATATCCAAATAACAATTTTTTTTTTCAACTTTCTATTATCTTTTATCCTTCTCAAACCGAATCGGAGCTATGGGAGTGTCAGTGTTTTACCCTTGTTTTCAGCTCTGTAATTTCTTGTTATACAAAGAACTGTTAAAATTTAGAAAAATGTTTAGCGTTAAAATTTATTATTTTTAGTTATTAATAAATTATTAATATTTAAAAATATAGACTAAAAATAAATTGTTGAATTACTAAATTAAATGAATTAAATTGATAACTTAAAATAATGATAAAAAATAATAAATTCTGATAATTCTTAAACAGTGATTAATAAAAATAATAAATCTTAATAATTCTCTAGTATTTTTCTAAAATTTTTGTTTCAATGTTGATTTTGTTGGATAATCGTTATAGCTTTATTTTGGCACCATTTTTTTTCTTTCTTTCATTCTAATAATGGTGATAATTATATGATGATGATAATTCTTAGAGAAAATGAACGGAAAAAAAGATACTCAAACTGTAATATACGATAAGGAAGGGTGAGATGCTTTAAAGGACCCTAAAAAAATGGTGGGAGACTATTTTAAAAATAAGACAGAGATATGATTTTTTTCAATTAATAAAAATATTCATTTTGGTTATTTTAATTTTTAAATTTATTTTAAATTAAATAAAATATTAAAACATAATTTAATTTTATATATTTTATACTAAATATAATATAAATTCTTAATTTTGTTTTTATCTTTTAATTTTTATTTTTCAATCTCAATTTTTTCTTTAAATATAATTTTAAAAGGTGTGTTGGATAAGCAAGCACTTTATGTTTATCACTTGGCAAAGCACAATAAAAATACTTTAGCTACACATCCAAGTGTTTTGGCAATCAAGTCTAACTAAATTGGCTCAAACTCAACAAAACTACTTTTATCACTCCAGCGTGTATCACACGCACGCTTCAATAATGCAACTTCTTCGTTTTCATCTTTGTCTTCTCTTTTTTCTCCTCCTCCTCCTCGTTTTTTCAAATTCGTGCACGTAGGTTTTTTTTATGTGTCTTTTTCTTTTTTTTCCTTTTTCGTTATATTTTTCTTTCGTTATCGTCATCACCAATAATACCAACACTTTGCTAACATCTTTATTGATTTTGATTCTTTGTGGTGACATTATTAAATAACTTCGGATCCAAAAATATTATCAAAACGAAACCAATATATAATATCAAATGAAACAAAAATTGCCTATTATATAAACCCGAATTCAAAATCACCTGCGTTTCGAATGAAGCAAAAATATTATCAAAACAAAACCGTTGTATAATACCAAATGAACTGAAAATTATCCATTATATAAATTCGAATTCAGAAAACATAAATCTCGAATGAAGCAAAAATATTATCAAAGTGAAACCATTGTAAAATACCAAATGAACCGAAAATTGTCCATTATATAAATTCGAATTTAGAAACACCTGCATCCCGAATGAATCGAATATATTTTCAAAACGAAACCGCTGTATAATACCAAATGAACCGAAACGAAAATGGTGTTCATATATAACTGAATTTAACGATTGCATTCAATTCCATTCAATTCAAAATTGAATAATCCAAACCTCGTCCACTTGATTCGATTTAGAAAATAAAAATCAAGTCACTCTCATCCAACTAATTTGAACTTAAATCATTCAATATTTTGAACACTATGATCTATTTTTGCCTGATCTATTTTAAATTCCTGCTTCTGATTTATTAGTAATTCGATTCAAATTCGAACAAACAGTTAAAAAATTACTTAAAGAATAAAAAGAAGAAGACGCAACATTGAGAAAGAAGAAGAAGGAGGAGAAAAGGAGAAGAAGACGCGTGATTTGAAAAATTGTTATAACAATTTGGTTAAGTATTTTGCTTGAATGTAGAATTTTATTTCAATAAAAAATAACGAAAAATAATTTTTAAAGTAAGAAAAAAAATAAAAAATTAATTATTATTATTAATAAGCTTATATCTAACATTATGTATTTATGTGTAAGTTTTATTATTTTTATTTAATTATGATTAAATTATCATTTTTACTGTATTGATCTCCTCATTTTAAAAGAATTTGTTCAGACAATAATTATTCGTTCGGTATTACACATTTTTGGATAAGCTATCGAGTCATTAAAGTGACGTTGGCTAAATTAGATTTGAATTCATCTTGCTCCAACAATACTTGAATCTTTATTATGAGTTGTTGATATTTATTGAATGAATTTATTTTGTTAAAATTTTATTTTCTTCAGACACATGGACGATCCAAGGATTTAGGTGCAAATCAAATCCATGTCCCCTTCGAACTTCGGATTCGTTGAGAGAGAGAGAGAGAGAGAGTAGTACTTGCTATCTTTTTTCTCCCTCTCGCCGCGTTCAAGCTGCAGTATGGACTATGGAATTTAGTTTTATCCGTGTCAGTAAAAGGGTTTGTCCACATGGGCTTTAATTCACTAGTAGTTGTTGAGTATCACGTGTATAATGGATGACAAGTTGATTCTTATTCGTTGTAGTTAAAAGAAGGGTTAACTATTATTATTATTATTGTTATAAGTAATTATCGATATTTTTTGAGTTTAGAGTTAATAAAGCTTCGTCAAATATCTTTTAATTTTTAAGTTACTAATGTCATTTATATTAGTAATTTATATATATTTAACCTTATATATATTATTATTTATATTTTAATATATTTAATTTTCATAAATATTCAATTTTCATAAACATTCCTTTGGAATATTTATAATTTGAATCGCTGACTTAACAATTTGTTAAACTGACACTTCAATTAGTATTATTATTTAATAATATTTTTCTTGATCCTTTTCTTTGGCCGAAGCCATTAAGGAAACAAAAACAAAGAAAGCCAAACGTGACTTCTATCTATTACTTGTATAATGGCCGTAGCTCCTGAAGCCACGCGTCACTCTCACATTAATTTGTAATAAAAAATTGAAAACGGAGTAACTCAAAAGCGTTTTGTTCTCGCTTTTATTTTCTTTCTCCATTCTCTATCTTTCGTTTGACGCTGTCCTCTCCTCTTTATTTCTCTCGAAAACTCTAATCCCCTAATTCCCCTCATTCTCTCCTGAATTGGTTATTCTCTCCTTCTAGCCTGGATCATTTCTCTCGGTGCTGTGACCTCGATCATTTCGTCTTCTCTGTGTGACACTCCCTTTCTTTCTCATTTTCTCGATTTCTCTCTCACGTGTCGCTTTCACTCTCAAATCTGATTCTCTGTTTGTCGATCATTTTCTACATTCTACCAGTTTTCGGAGGCATTGTGGAGGCCACAAAGGAAACCATTATGGCCAATTCACGACTGAAATGGGAGACCTCGGATGAAGGGCTGGAAAAGTGAGCTGAACACAGCAGAGGTCCTTTAATTCCAAATGTTCGCTCAGTAGAACAGGTTAGATATAAGATGTTTAGCTATCGTATTTTTTAGGAATTTGTTGATATTGTTTCAAATAAATGTTAATTACTATTATGTATACTCTGATTTGTTGGTATATGAAATGAGAATAAACGTTATTATTTGACACCTGTTTCTACTAATGCTCTACCGTGCTATTAGGTTAGGGTTTAGATAGATGATAACCGATTTCTGTGATAAATTTGGCGAAGTAACCGAAAGATATTTAGCTTTACAAGTTCGATTTTTCTCTTACTTCTGATTCTTAGATTTGATGGTGTAAGCGGTGAAGATCTTCGATTAGATCTCGGAGGTTAGTTGGGTTTATCTTGATTTAGGATTTCTCATGTATCCTAGAAATTATAAGCATTAGATTGAATTTGGGTTTTGAATATGTAATTCATAGCAGTTTTGAACAATTTTAATTAATTTTTTGAACTCCATCTGTATGAAGAGAGATTATTTTTCGATTTTCTGTTACATGAAAAGGAGAAACAAGAGGATAAACTGAAGAGGGTGCAACAACAGGAGGAACATGTTAAGCGTGTTAAGGTAAGAATCATTGTGTTTCTTTCTCAGAGAATATGTTCAGTTAAAATTTATTTATCTTCAGAAGATGAGAAGAATTTGATGAATACTATTATCTTACCATTATAAATAAGATCTTTGGATGATCATGAACCCTGAAACAGCTTTTAATAAAATTTGTAATTTGTAAGTGTTATAAACTCTGCTCCTAATTGATTAATTTTTCTTTGGAGATTAAAGAAACATACCTTTGTTGTACATAGATGCATACTTCTTTTAGCTTTGTTAGTTAAAACGTGGCTAATTTTTTAGTTCTAGCAGTAACTGAAACATAAACATGTGAAAAAAAAAACACAATGAAAGTGAGACACATAATAAGAGCTATATACAATCCATATGAAAACACTTCAATTGCTCTCTGAATATCCTAGAAATTGTAGGCACCAGATTGAATTTGATTTTCTAATATGTAATTCATAGTAGCTTTGAATAATTTTGATTCTTTTTTCTGAATTCTGTCTTTATGAAGAAAGATTCTTTTTCGATTTTCTGTTAGGTTCTTCATTTTCAATATGCAGTAATTGTATTAGGGTTTGCAATTGTGTTCCTAATTTTTCATTGGGGTTCGCAAGTTTTAAATCTGAGTTTTGTAATTTTTCGTTGATTTTAATACTCAATTTTCTATAATGTACACTGAACTATTGAGCTATTAATACTCATACACACTTGATTTAGGGTAGGATTTAGGGAGAGGGATGATTTGTGGGAGTGATTGCTGATTGGAATATGGGTCAAATTGAAAAGCTAGACTTGTGGTCATGGAGCTGTCTTTTCGCTTTCATGATGGCAATTGTGAGGTGATCCAATAGCTTTGACAGGTTAGTAGGCATTAGATTGATTTAAGTTTTCTAATGATGTATTCATTCATTGGGAGTGGTCAACTCACTTGTCCGCTTAAGCAAGTGTCGGGAGTTCGAACCCCGTCTTGTGCATGCAGCAACTCATTGGCCAGCGGCAGACCCTTAAATGGAGCTCAGATCCGCAACGAATTAGTCCTTAACCTGTCGGGTTGGAGATACCGTTTGGATAAACCAAAAAAAATAACTATAAGTTCCGAAATCAATTTGGGAATAAGGAAGTTTATTACAGTGCACAAAATGAGTAAAATAAACATTATTATTAGAAAACTGTCTCTTTTATATAGGGTTAAAGGTTTTTTTTTATTATCTTTGTGTAATTTCTTTTTTCGTAGAAATTTAATATTGTGAATTATGAGTGTTCTTCTATTGATTTTTTAAAATTTGTACATCATACTTTGCTTTATTTTTATTTATTTATTTGTTTTCTTTTAAAAGTTACCGGGATAAGCACATGAGCTATTGATTTATCAATGTGCTCGAAGCCTATACCCGCCTTGAAAAAGTTGTGAAGTAACCCTTCCTTACTTATTTCCTTCATTTATTTATTCTAATTCTTATCTCATTGAATTAATTTATTGATATGTGTTTCGGTGCGTTGATATGGGGCTTTTGAAATTGGGAATCTGCCTGGTCTATGGATGCTTTGTGTGCCATTATTTAAGAGATACGGTTAGAATTCAGAGAGACAGGAACATTTCACTTGGATGGTTCAAACCTTGCTTTGTTCCTCGGAAGGATCTTGGGATAGATGCTGCTGGTGTAAATTCTTCTTTTGTACGCCTTCTAAAACTCCTTTTTTTCTTATCTTTGGTTTGCCATAGCCACTAAACAAGAAGATGAAGAATATTTTGGAATTCAAAACTTAGTTCATGAAGGTGATGTTTTTTTTAAAGGAAAATTTAACTACGTTGCTTATAATAATAGCATTTTGTATAAAGAAATTGAAAATAACTTTGCAGTGAATTTTAATTCTGAATTAACAGAGGCTATAATGTTACTTTAGTTGTTTCAATCTGAAATTTCTGGTATTATACTATCAGATAAATATTGAATTATTGAAATATTAATAGTGTTGAGATCTAAATGTATGTAGTTTGTGAATTTATTTTTATGCTATATCTGAATTCAGCCATTGCTTTTTATCTGTATTTTTTTTGCATGCCTATTGGTTAGAAAGGCCCCTATTTTTTTAAGTTTTTATCTTTTCTAGATATTTATTTTATTTTGACTGTTGATATTATATCAATTTTTAATCATTTTATTATGAATACATGTAATTTTATCTTGAAACTTATTTTTTACAATCTTAAATGATATAATTTTATGCAATTAAATAATAAAAAAAATTTGGGTGGATATCTACTATTTGTCTTCAATACTCATGTTATTCTTTATCTTTTTTGTCACCGGTAGTTGTTTATTTGAATTTGTGTTCACTTAAAAAGTTAAATCAAGCGTTATGTTATTTCTTTGTAAAACTAATGTGATTCACTTCTATATTAATGGTATTAACAGATGAAAATATTTTTGCATCTGTCTCTTGAGTGTTGATATTCTTGAAGTTGTCGATACTTTCAAACCTCGTGCAGTTGCCATCACCTTATTTGATTTACATTCTTTTGAGGTTTATATTTTTTATTACTTGTGCAATTGGCAGGGTTCTCTTAAGGGGAAGAGGAACCATATGAACACGTCTACTTGTTATATTTGGACAGAGTATCATGAAATGGGTGTTGAGGGAATCAGAGCTGTTTCAGATTATAAAGTTTACACTGCTGATGCAGTTTTAGATCTCCTTCGTTTTGTTGCACCTACGATGATGAAGTCTGGAGATGCGTATTTTTCTTGTGGAATTGTTGATAATTTGAATGACCCAAAATACAAGTATTACAAATATTGGTCTAATCTCTTAAAAATAAGGTGAGATTCTCTACTTAACTGCTTTAGTAAACATTTTGTAGAAGTTGCACACAAGAAGACTGCCAATCTAGAATCTGACTATTATTGGCACTTAGCTACTACGTAATTAATCATTTTATTACCTTAGTTGGGGGTATTGATAGATTCTTGCTTTTGCTATCTTCTATAATATCGTATCCTGTTATCTTTTAAAATCCGTTGTTTATTTATACTACTTCTCTTTGTGGTTTGTGTTATATTTTTGTCCTGCTGCTACAGATTACCACATACTACAGATATGGAGATTTACTGTATGTATGGGATCGGGATCCCAACGTAAATAGTCTATGTTTATAAATCAACTTTCCAATTGGAATGCTACATTCCGTTTCAGATTGACACATCAGCAAATGGTGGAGATGAGGACCCTTCTTTAAAGGATGGAGTTTATGTGCTAATGGGGTTTCCTGTCTTAAGCGCTGGTTTTATGTGTGCAAAAGGTTGGCGGAAAAAAGTCCGCTTTAATCCTTCAGGCATCCGAACGTTCATAAGGGAATATAAACACGCTGCTCCGGCTAATCTTCTCGGAGGAAGGGGAACCCAGAGTGGTGCTCATGTTGATATATTTGGGAATATCACACTTATTGAAGATATTATACGAGTAGCAGCAAGAGCCTCTAGTGAGGACTTAGGTGGAGATAGAGTTCACTCAGAGATTTTCAAAGGGTCTGAAAATATTAACTCTCATTGCAATAAATGTTTCAGCTGGCCTTCTTTTGTTAAATTATTTTTTACTTTTTGGATTATAAATACTCATTGTTACCTTAGTTTAGCATGAGTATTATCCATGATGTTATAAAGAACTGTTGTTAGGAATTAAATGCAAATGTGCATTAATCTTTGATCTTTTTAGCATTGACATTGTGACATCGAACCAATCATTTCTATGTGTTCTGAGTTTTCTGAAATGTTACCTGTTCTTTATGTTTGTGTTAGCAATAATTTTAAGACACTTCTCAATTATATCAGATCATTAATAATTTTCTCTTTTGGTGCATGCGTTTATCTTCTTTTGTTGGTGCTGCTACTAACGCATATACTTAAAATGATGACAAGGCTATGTGTACACCACAAAATCAGTCATAATTTTCTATTCGATTGTTTATTTTTTTTATTAGATAAAGTAATTTTAAAAATATTTGGATCTTATTAGCTCTCTCTCATGTTAATTTGAGAGTGAAATATGCAATTCTCTGAATACACAATTTTGACATTGATGGCACAAAATTATAAATAATAATTTTTAACAAAAAAAATTTTAGGACATCATATATTTTTAAGGTATATCAAAATAGCATCAATTTATAGATATTTGCTTGAATATACATAACAATATAATTTTGTTATTTTAAAACACAAGGAGTTGTATTAACATTATACGCATAACCAAATTATTAGTTAATAAGTTGTCTTTGAGTGAGTTAATAAGTTCGTTCACTTACCATATTTTTGAGGCTCTTGTGACTCAACTCGAACAGTTTACTTATGATTAATTTATTTACTCTAGAGTAAGTTTAACTGTATATTTTATAATAATAACTCTGTTCTCATTATCACTGTTTACAGAAACATTAAGTTTTTTTTAATATAATAAATTGTGTATTCACTATATTTTACCCAATTACTACTGAATCCATTTTTCCAATATATGTTAAATATGTAAATTGTAAATAGGTAACAAAATTTTGCATCATGTCATAATGAAAAGATCAACAGCAACAGGCGCTAGACCATTCAATCCATGAAGTTCTCTATACTCAGAAAGACCAGCAAATTTTTTATGAAGCTTATACATACAAATTTAGTTACTTCAAAATAACATAGACATTGAAAATGTAACACCCTATGTAACACCCTCACTATCAGAAGTCACGCTTCCGGCTGCGCTACTCTGATAGCAAGGAGTATTACGACTACTTTACATACTAAATACTAAAATAGGAGCCTGTGACTCGATTCTGTACCGCTGATTTCCTTTAAAACCGAAAATAAACACTTTACCTTAAGAAAACTACAAACAAGCATAGATTCATATACAAGACTTCTTACATAATAACTCATAATATATTATACATATAAAACATAAAATTTCCTATCCCTCTTACAAACTTGTAATAACAAAGACGAGGGAAGAAAATAATCTAACTAATACAACAACATATCAACCAAACGCAATATAACTCTTCTTAACGCTTCTTCATCCGGTTCCTGAAAAGGTAAAGCTGTAGGGGGGTGAGAACCTAACCACACGGTCTCACCACGGAGTTTCAAAGTTGTCATAAGAAGATATTCAATAAGAAAACTGTTTTCAAATTCTGTGACTATCATTGTCATATGAATACTTCTAAAATCATATAGCTAATCGTTCAAGACCTTTTCAAAGAAGCAGTGTTTAACATTTTTAGAAATTCAAGGTCTTTCGTTTCTCATAAGCAAATCTCAATCAGAAACCAACCACACAATCAAACAACACAGTCATTAATTCAGCATCAAGGTTCATTCTCAAATGTAGCACGCCAGGACAAACACAGGCAAGACAGACAAGGAAAGCACAAGTAGGCAGCAGTTACAGCAAATAGTTCAAGTAGCAGTTAAGAACAGTTTAGCAATTAGGCAAACCAAAACAAGTTCAAACCCAAGCAAAGCATACAGATGCATATGATGCATGCCTGTCCTATGGCTGATGAGGCTCATCTGTCGGTTATCCAGCCAACCCGACAAGTCTGAATTGTACTTAGACGGTCCCCCGACGTGCATCCCCAAGAGTCTATGCATAGCTTTTTCTCAAATAATCAATATTGCTCAATGGGGGTAACATTCCCGGGAATTTATATAGTGCCCGGTCACACTTACATCGTAGGGTCAACAGAGTATCGAGTTTTTAACCTGGTACACGTGGTGGCAAGCCACGGCACTTAATCCAGGGAACCTCGTATCTCAGATATCTCAAATTCATAAGCCATGTGGATAATTCAAAGTTCACATCTCAACATCATAATCATTCATCGATCCAAATCTCTTTTCCAAGTTCATTTCAAAACCATATTTCAAAGAAAATCACCATCCTTCTTTCTATTCCATCCATTAACAATTCCCAATCCAAAACATAACTTTTCCTTTGATAAATAAAGTAATCTTAAATCATATAACGCTTAAAATTAAACCTTGTAAAATAACTACTTCAAATGGAACTTCTAATTTTATAAAATTTCGGCAGCATCTCCTCTAAAACTCGGATTCTGCCACCCTTTTCGGGTCCCATCCAAACATTTCTCAAATCTTTTCTCAACCATTTCCCAATCTCATTCATTTCCAAAATTCAACCAGTTCCAATATCAAACTGTTCTCAAAGCGAATCAGTGCCAATAATAATTCTCTCTTTAAAATCAAACCAACTCATATACTAAATCATTTATAAAATCAGACTAACTAAAAATTAAACCGTTTCCAAAATTAATTCAGCTTCATATTTCAAATTATTTTTAGAGCCGATTCATTTGTATTATCAAAAATAGCTTCAAAACCAAGAAAACCACTTTTCATAATAATCAACTAAATAACCTTTCAAACTAATTTCTTTTCAGCAATCACAAACTACTCAAACAATTGAGCAATCAGTCATTCAGTCCAGCAAACAACCACATTTATAAGACAATCATAATCACAGACATATGTTTCTCACATTAATATCTATTTATAACAACTCTGTAAGTTAAAGTAAATTTTAAGAAAACCCCTACCTCAGTTAGCTGAATCCACGTAACTTATCATGATAATTTCCTTTTCTTTCAATTCACGGCGACAGTGATAACAATAAGCTCCACGGAACAGCAACAGTCGCGACGCCTCTTACAACAGCCGTGTTAATATAAATTGCAATTACAGTGACTGAAACAGTTTCAAG
The DNA here is from genome assembly GCF_000817695.3 of Arachis duranensis. Taxonomy (NCBI): domain Eukaryota; kingdom Viridiplantae; phylum Streptophyta; class Magnoliopsida; order Fabales; family Fabaceae; genus Arachis; species Arachis duranensis. The sequence continues at coordinate 12,952,111 of NC_029780.3, read as the reverse complement.
AAACCCAAGACAAAGGACATGTATCAAAAATCGAATCAGAACAAGCATGGTAAAGATAATAAAACATGTAAATGGCCTGTAATCAAAAAAAATATCCGACCAGAATCATTAGGAATAGCTCTGGTGTTGGCTCTCAGCGGCAGAAGAACAAAAATCAGACCTAGACACGCGTCCTAGCGGCATTAGCCTCACTCCATGTGATTAAGGCAACGGAGACACCAACAATAATCAGAATAGTGGCACAAACTAGGAGCAGAACAGATTTTCAAAAAAGGAAGTAGAGTTACCGGTGAATCTAGCCCAATTTCGACAACGGCGTTGGCAGTGGCGGAGCTTCCACGAAGCTCCCTATCCTCTGTCTCGTGCGTTCTGTTCCTCATAGTGACGGCGGCCCAGCAGCAGCGGTGGTAGGACGCGGCGGCACAGAATGACGACAGCCCTTCTCCTCCCTCGGATTCGGACTCCTGACGGCGACGCCGCGACGGACTTCACGGCGAGGTGACGGCAGCGGCATGAGTCCCGCAAAGATGACGACGAACGCGAGGTCAGTGGCTGGCGCGACGCTCCCTCTCTCACCCGCGAGCTCTCTCTTCCCTCTTCGTGAACGGCGGTGGCAACAGCGTCTGGAGGTGGCGGCACGCTTCTCTGCTCCCTCAACTCCACGCTCTCTCTCTCTCCCTCGGATCTTCCTCCTGACGGCACATCGGCAGCGACGGTGGCAATGGTGCCCACCACCGGCGCTGTCTCCCTCTCTTCCCCCTTCTCCCTTTCCGCGGCTCCCCTCTCCTCTCATCCCTTTCTATCTTTATTTCTTTTTTTTTTTCCACGAATTGTTGCTGTGTTTGGGAGAAGAGAAGGGACTTTGGTGGCTGAAGGAGGTAAGGCGGCTAGGGTTAGGAAAATTGGGGTTAGGGTGATATTTTGGAAATGTATGGTTTAATTTAGGACAAATATGAAATTAGGGATTTTTGGCCAAATTAGGGTTTTGTTAAATTTTAATAAAATTAAGAGATATTATATTAAATTAAATATAAAATATCTATCTTTAAAATACCTTTCAATTATAAATTTATAAATTAGTTTCGATTAAATGCTAATTAAATAAAAATTGGAGACAAATAAACTAATTCTCCTTCATTTATAGATAAGATAAATAAATTAATTCTTTTTCATTTATTAGATAAGGTTAAAAATATAAATATTTAAAATTAAGGCATATAAAATATTCACTATTTTTCAATTATAAGAACTCTAAATAAAAAAAATAAGAGTTTATTCAACTTTTATATAAAAATCTCCAAAATACAGTCTTAAATAAATATAATGCATCGTAAATAATTAATTAATAACTTTTAAAAATTTAGAGGTCTTACACCCTAACTTTTATCACGTCATGATCGTACCAAAAGTGAGGCGTTACTAACCTATTTTCCTTATTTACTATTTAAAATTGACTCTTTAGTTCGATTTTGCGTTTCAATTTTCAAGAAAACCCGAAATCTTTTGTTTCTATTAATTAAAACCACATTTCAAAGATTTTCAAATAATAATAATCACATAATTATTAATAATAATAAATATTATACAAAAGGATTCAAATGAAACTGAGATACAATTCCTATCCCTCTATATAAAATGAAAGCTTAATAACAAAGGTGAGGGAATTCTATGAAAGCAACTCAACGCATAAACTTAACTCAAATAAGACTAATAATCGCCCGCAGTTTCAAACTGAGTCTTCAAACCTGTGTCACTGAAAGGGGGAGACTTTGGGGTGAGAACAAACCACACGTTCTCAGTAGAGAATGAAAATGCCGTAAAAGTAGTGAAATAAAATACAAATAATTAACTTTACTAAAAAAATATATTTCTATCAAACCTTTTTGAAAATACTTTTGGTTTTACTTTAACTAACTAATTACCTCTTTCGAAATCTCTAAACTCAAATCAAATTTTAAATATAAAACTAGTTACATTACCCATCTCTCAGTCACATAATTAATCATCAACAATCACAACATCAATTCTTAAACACATCAATACATTTGCAAACTAATAGCACAAGTAAAAGGTCCAAACCAACATACAAACAAGTCAAACAGCACAATCACAAAGAAGTAATGCAAGTAAACACAACCAAATACAAATGTGCAAACAACATGATGCATGTCTATTCCTAGTGCAAGCCATGAGCTCATGTGTCGGTTGCCTATCCGTTCCCGACATTATCCGGGCACAAGTTCCAGGTATGGCTTTCCAAATACATACAGTGTGCTTATAAGTCATACGGCTAGGCCGCATACAGTGTGACTTTAAGTCGTACGGCTAGGTCGCATAAAGTGTAACTTTCCAAATCAATAAGCGTATATCTGAAAAACAGTTCTCAGTGTGTGGGCGTCCCCATTTTACATTTGGCACTAAGGCCCAAACAATGTCACATCTGCTCTCCTGTGGTAGACAATCTCTTTAATTAATACATTCTTTTGATCTTTGTTCTCTACTCTCCTGTGGCAGATATTCCTTTTCTTAATAAACCGAACTCAAATCATTTTTTATTTAAAACCAACATTACTCTTTATAACCTTTTCCAAACCTCCGAAACTACTTTATTTATAAGAAGTTCTTCTTTCATACAAAAATCAGTTCTTACTTAACCATGATATTTCCAAACCAACTTCAAAACCATTTCAAATTTAAACCTCTTTCAAAAGACTAAAAGAATCATTTTTGATAAATCAATAAAACTCATTCCCACTATATCAAATAGTTTCAAATGCGGATTTATTTTCAATATCAAAGTATCCCAAATCAAAAAAAGAAAATCATTTTACATAGTATTCAATCAAACCGACTTTCCAACTCAATAATCAGAATTCTCAACTACAACCAACCAATTCAGCATAATCTCATAAATCAGAATTTTAAACAATTCCATCAAAATCAGAAAACTAACATCAGTCACAGCCTCAATTCAACTAGTCGCAATTCAATTTCATCAATTAACCACTCACAACAACAAAACTAGTCATGAGACATTTATAAATTATTTTCACTTATTCACTAAACTTTAATGGTATTCATAAATTAAAACGATTAATTTTAAATAAAATTTCCTACCTCCGTACGAAATCAAAACAACAGAAGTTTCGGAGAAGCTTTCTGACCGAACTGCTGAAGAAAAAAACGTCAAAAATCTTCTGTGTTTCTTAGAATTCAAATTGGCCGAATTCAAAGGAAAGAGAAATTACATTACTGTTAATTTCTACTGAACAAAAATAACGCCAATACATAAAGAAAGAGGATACGAACACTTTTATCGAATTAAATTTTTTATTAAAATTACAAATTTCAAAAAACCGAACTCAGCTTGGCCATGGTTTCACGTTCTCTCTCTCAGGCCTTTCTCTTTCTTTTTCTCCTTCAAAGAATGAATGGTACCCTTCGTACATGATGATGATTAAGAAATATAAGGGGAATGTGTCATATATATATATATGAATTGACACGTTGCTTTCTTTAATTTTTTTACTAGTTATATGTATATAGATATATATATTATGGATATATAATGGCATTCGGGCCAACTCTTTTTCTNATAATTAAATTAAATTTTAATAATAATAATAATAAAATTCTATTTAATAATTTTTGTTAAAAATAATTTTTTTTAAAAAACAAAATTTTAATATAATATATTAATTCATAAATAACTAATTATTCAATTTTCAAAAATTTGAGTCTTACAAAAAATACTATAATATTAACAATACACTTCATGAGTTTAAAATACGGTAAATGTAAATTTTAGGATTTCAATTACCCACAGACTTTAAAATCTTTCAATTATCAGATCTATCTGACAGTTCTGCAAGTAGTCCATCTTCAGGATAATAATTTTATTTTCCTTCAAGTTATAAGTTTGATAATATTCGACCCAATCCACCCTGAATTTTCACTCTGTATTTCTTCCTTGACTTTTGAGTAGATGGAAAAAAAAGATGTTGTTGCCTCTGCTAGATGATGGACCAGCGATTTACCAAATTGAACCATGTCCAAATGGAGTGAGATGTGTAGCAAAACTAGCACCCAAGTACTGCAAAAAATGAAGCATTGTTAGTGTTTTGGGAGAAATTATTAAGGTTATGTATCGTAAATGGATAATCAGAATTTGATGTGTTTGCATAAAATTGATATGAATTATTTAGAATCAACTTACCAATCTATTTCCGGTCACGTCAGCACGTGTCAATGTCTGCTTATAGGAAACCTGTGGATTGTACCTGCTTGACGATAGTTTAAATTGTTAGTCTCCATCCTAAAATTTATCTCAATGTTATCTAGAAATAAAATTTATAGATAAATACATAAATTAAGTGTCATATTACCTATTGTCAGGTATTTTTTCTCTTTCAGAACTGTCTTCGCTCAACTCAATGGTTGAATTGCTTTCATTACACATAATTATTGGATTGTTAGGGTTATTACTCTCCATTGTTGAATCTTCATCCTCATCTGATGAGTCTTGAAGTTCTGTTGGCTCAGACCCGGACAGTATCATAACATCAGGTGAAGAGGCGTCACTGTTGCTGGTGTAATCTAGACGAAATGCTCTTTTTACATTATGCAGTGTATTTTGGTCCAATCGGTCCCCCACATAAAAGCTTTTATCAGAAAAAATTTTAATTGGTTGGTTCATTTCATTGAAAAGTGAAATGAAAACTATCCCAAAACCTGCATAAGTAAACTGTATAGTATTCCCTCTCCCGAAAAAATAAAAATCCCTACTTAGCTGGGAGGAACCATTAGTTATGGCCTTCTGTTTATTTTTACTTTCTATATCCAACACTAAGCAATTATCCCACTCATCAATTACGTAGCATAAGGACCCTAATTCGTGCTGATAAATTGCTTCAAAACACGGTGATAGAGCTCTGTCTCCCTATATTATATGTTACAGTTCAAATTAAATGCTGCAACTCACATGCTATTTACGATACATGACATAATATTACTTATATTTGGATACTTGCTCGTCGTATAGTCGAAACTTTAGAGTTGCTTCTTTTCCTTTGATTCAATGTTCTTGGGTTGCCATAAACCTCCTGAGAGCATATAACAGCACCATCATAAGTTAGTGAGACTTCGATTATTTGCTTTGTAAGAAATAAGCTCGTGCTGACTTAAGTAAATAGTCATCTTTCATTGATATATTTAAGCTGTATAAGAACAAAAAAAAACACAAAAAATGCTGGCTACGATAGTAACATATAGACAACAAACATCATTAATGGAATATGATTATCCGATGATTATTTTAAATTCATATACAAATTGTAGAAACTATAGTTAATTTCAATTCCTGTGATAAATGAATAGAGTGGTAAAGAAATCTGAATTGAAAAATCTACAATTAGCCAATGACATAAGTTACTTCAACCTAAGCTAAGCTTGATAAAATATGACATATCAAAAATGGTTATCTAAACAATAATTATAATTAATGAGGTTAAAAAATTAAGAAAACTTTTGGTACATAATAACTTATTAATGAGTACAGTTATTTTATAAATCTTATGCTAATATATCTTTTATTTGATTTCGAAGAATTTATTTTCAAAACAACTACGTAAAAGTTATATAAAAACTACTAAAATAATAAAATTATTAAGAATTATTTTTTGTTGAGTTGGGTTAAATATCAACTATTCTTTTGATGGATATTTATTTTTAATTACTTAAAATTATTTTTGTTTGCCAATATCTCTACGAAATTAACTTTTTTTTTATACTAATATCAAAATAGAGTTTGATCATTTAATTTGAAGGATTTGTTCCAAAATGTGAGGTAAGAGGACTCACAATTTTACTAATCTAGAATAATAAGTTTCTATGTCATGTACCAACTGAGTGTTACTTGATGTTCAATTTTTTTATACACATGCAAATCAAGTTTCAATCAGATTCAGATTTTTACATGTTGCCATCATTCCTATCTGCATGCACCGCCATCCAATTTTATGATGTTGCTAATTGCGTTCTCAATATTGAAGAATAGACCGACGATTTTTTCTCTTAATACAAAATATTGTATTAGAATAATTAATAAAAAAAGGAATTTTTTGTTTCTTTTTGTCTTAAGAGAGACGGTTAGAAGTTAGAACGAGAGGAACATTTTACATAGATGGTGCAAACCTTGCTTTGTTTTTCGGAAAGATCTTGGATAGATACTGCTGGTTTAGATTCTTCTTTTGTACTTCTGCTGAAACTCCTTGCTTTCTAATATTTTGTTTGCCTTGCTCACTAAAGACAGAGGAATTACACTTTTTCATTCTCATGTTTCTTTTGTTTCTTTTGGATCATAAAATACAACAAATTGTAGGATCATTGTGTTCTGTTGGCTGATACAATTACATCTATCTCTAATGATAGAAATTGGTGGTACTCAATTTATTTGTGTGGTGAAAAAAATAGATACAGACCAATCTAAGCTCTTTTATCACCTTTGCTTGACACATTGTTCTGATGGAGTTTTGAGGTTATCTTTTCAACTATGTTCATTTCTATTTATATATTGTTTAATTATTAGATTTTTGGGTTAGTTTAGGACATTTTGGATTATTTTAAAATATTTTTACTATTATTTTGTTACTCACGCTGGTGGTTGCAATGCATTAATTCTCCATGATGGAGATGTGCAACACTTAATGGGACGAAAATTTTCTGAGATTTTAAGAGATGATGACTCTTTTATCTTGGTTAACTTCTTCACGAGTTACTTCTAAACGAGATTAATTTATTATTTATTTGTTACATTGATGCGTATAATTTATCTAAACATTGTGAACTATTTAGATGTCGGGTTGATAAGAACTCATTTATTTCATATGGTGCTATAAGTAATATTGAAAATCTGTATTTTTTACAGCTAATATTGAAATAAAATTAGTGAGGAGTTTATCCTTAGCTGTGTTATTATACACCACTTGAATTTTATTTGGATATGTTTAACATTTAGTTATTTATTGTTTGTAATCTAAAACTGATGATTGAGTTGTTTCTCTCGGAATCGAAATATATTTAGGAGTTGGTTGTGTGTGTATGTTTTTTTTGTTACTGGTATTTTTATTGTAAAAATATTTTTATGTCTTGCAGGTCACATTCTTAACTTTATTAGAAAATAAGACATTTATTTTAATTTCATTTATGATACTAAGTTAGTTTCTAATCTTTGAATTATTGATGTTGTATTTTTTATTGGGGATTTAATTGAATAAATTAATAATGTTGCTGTTCTACCTTTTTTTTTTCACCATGTGCTCTAGACTGGAACTCTTTATCTCTTATACTTTTACGTGTTAAATGATATATCTTTATTCATTTAATGTAAAAAAACTGTTGTGGTTAAAAGTGAAAAATTCTGTAAAATTCTCTCTGGTGTGATTCAATTGATGGTTTTCTTAATTTGTATCTTAAAGATACGTCATGTGTATCGTTACTACTCTTTATTTTGTTTTCTTTTTGTGTCTTTGATTTTTTGGGTTTGATATTCTATTCTTTTTTTTCCTCTGTATATTCAGATACTGATTTCTCTATTCTTCTATTATCAGAATGAACAATTTCACTTGGATGCATCCAATTTTTTGTACAAATTAATAAGAAAAAATTGATATTCATGGTTGATCCTCAGCCTGTTGAGAATGACACAATATGCCCTGTGTATAATATTTTTAAAGTTTCTACACATGAGTTTATGTTAAAACTGATTGAACGTGTTGAGAATCGTGTTTTGAATGTGGTTAGTTTAGTTTCCTCTATTGACTTCCAAGTTATTTTTTAATAAGTGTTTATTCACTTTTTTAGTATTATGCGTAACATTGATATTGTCTTTTCTATCAAAACATGTATAATTAGCGTGCTATTGTTTTGGCTTCAAATGTGGCTTCTATTGAAGACCCTGTTACACATATTTTCGGTTCAATATTACTTACTATAAGTTTTTATCTCTATGTTGTATTTCCGACCATTATTCCTTGATATTTCGTTTTTATAGAACTGATTCTTTATTGCTTAAGTATTTCTTCTTTTATTAAATTTGAGTAAATTTAACAGATTTTATTTTTATTGTCTTATTTCTTAGCACAAATCTGTTCGTGTGGTGAATGAAATTGTTTGCAACAAGAGATTGACATCCCCATACCGTGATGTACCAAGACCTACGAAGCAAAAACTTAAAGACGCCTTTTTCAGGAGTATAGATGAAACTTGGAATGATAATGAGGAGGCATCGTTATCTATGAATATTTAGGATTAGATTCTATTGTTGCTAATATAATTTGCCTAGAATGTTCGGTTACAATGTGTGATTTAGTTTCTTTGTGTTAAAGATATGGTATTGTAGTTTTCTTGAATTGGGTTGTTGTAAGTTGGCTGGATTTAGACATTCTGTTAACATTTTACTCGCTGAACTTCTAAATTCAGATATTTCCTTTTATTTGAGTAACCTACAATTTCAGTTGTAACTTTATTAGTAAAGAGTGGTGTTTATATTCTAATTAAGAATTTTTAGCATATGACTTCTGGAATTGATACATGCATTTCTAACAAATAGTTTGGGAGAAGCAGCTCTCCCAAAGAATTAAGGTAAATATTTTGTCCTATTCATTTGGTCTTATATCAACTATATCTGATCATTTGTAATTTATTAGGTGTTTTTGGATATCTTTTCTGTATATATGAATTAACTGTTCTTTTTTTCCTTTTTATATCGGTATCCGAGTACATTGATTTCAAAGTGTTGTTTGCGGTGGAGTTATTGGAATTGATGGAGTTGGTTGTGTCAGGAGAATTACTTGCATTTGAGATCTTAGGTCAATAAATTTGCGACTTGCGTATGTGTATGAATTTTTTTGTGTGTGTTATTATTATGTCTTACTGATAACATTTTTTAATTTATTAGGAAACCAGATATTTCTTTTAGGTTCAAGTATGAAACTAAAGCAATTTTTATTCTTTCGATTACTGATGTGATTTTTCTCAATTTTGACTCTTATTTATCTTATTGTTAGAAGATCTAATTTTATGCATTTGAATAATAATATACTTTTGTTGTAATACATGAAAAAATCTATAAAATCTTATACGGTTCAATTTCAATTGCTCCATTCCTTAAATTTTAATGCGTTGAAAGAATTTTTTTATATACATAAATTATATTGGTTTTGGTTCTTATTTATGTTTATCTTCTTAATTGTGTTGTTTATATTTTTAAGTTGTATTTGTTGTTGCATAATTTATGAAGTTGAATAAAATACAATGTTCTGTGAGATAGGATTTCTATAGCCAATTCTAAGACGTGCTCATCAAAATTAATGTTTTAAAAAGCAATGATACTTATGCAAACTATGAAGAATTAGGAAAAAATACTTATGTATTGAGTAGTGATAGAATAAATAAATCTGTTACATTTAGTTAAAAATTGAACACAAAAATACACACATGTTCCTTATTTCTATTAATCACCATCATCATTACTAATCATCACCGTATGCTTCATTTGTTTCTTTCTTCACCATCGAATTGAACTAAGAGAAAGAAGTGACCGAGGGAGAAAGAGAGAAACCATGAAAACCTCCAACCTTTCGGCTTCAATTTCTTGCGATCCGTAACTCTAATAAAAAATCTAATTCAATTAAAGTGTTTGTATCTTTTTCTTCTACGTGTTGGTGTCAATTTTTGTTCGGTAGAAGTTGACAGTGACATAGCTACCTTTCCCTTTAAAGTTTCGGCCCTTTGGCGTTCTTGACAAAAGAATCGATTTCTGATGTTTTCTTCTTCAGTTGCTTGGTCAGAAAATTTTTCTAGAGTTTCGAGTATTTTGATTTCGTACAGAGGTAGGGTTTCAATAAGTTGTCATCGATTAAATTTGTGTTGGATAAGTGAATTGTTGTTATGATTGGTTATTGACGGAGTTTGATTGACTTTATATTGAATTTTGTTGATATATTGTTATATGTGTTTAAGCTTGTGGTTCGGTCATGTTGGTGTTTTCCAAACCATGATGATGAGGTTGATTTGGGGTTGTCATTGTGTTAGTTTTTGAATAAAATTGGTGAGATTTAGTGGCCGAGAGATTATATCAAAAGTTACGAAGAATCGGTAACTGAAAAATTCGAAAACGGATTAAAATATAAGTAAAATTTTAAAAGACAAAGGCTAAGGGTTCGCTTTTGGTATAAGAGGAAGATTAATATTTAAATTTTATTTTTGAAAGTTAACATTATATTTGTTTATAAAAATAATCGAGGTAAAATATGCAATTATATAAGTTTTTGGGTATTTTGAATACTAAATAAAGAATAGGAGTAAAATGGATATTTTATTAAAAGTCAGGGTTACTTTTATAAATATTGAGATAAGTGAAGTTTTAAACATCATTTTATAAAAATATTGAGTTAAAAATAAAATATTAAATATTAAAATTTGAAGTTTAAAACGTAGTTAATAGGAGTTTAAAAATAAAAGCTTTACGAAACTAAGTTTTTAAGAAAAGATATAAACAATATTTATTTATCATTTAAATTATCTTATATATATTATTGTTATCCTTCTATGAAGAATATTATTTAGTAAAGATATTGTTAATATTATCATAAGTCAAAGAAGAGCAAACAGAGTAATCTTAAAAGCTTTAGAGAACATCGACTTGATTAAAGAATCTTATGACTCACTCTTTATAAAATATTTAGGAAAATATGGGGAAGAAAGTGAAGATGATTTGTGATATTGAAAGCAAAAAAATAAAAAGTTCAAGAATGAAGAAAGAAAAGAATATAATGAATCTCTATCACAGGAGAGCAGAGCACAAAAAAGAAATAAAAGAGAACAAAAAGAAAAGGAGATAAGTAAAGATATTGTTTGGTACTAAGAACGAGATGAGATGATTGTTTACCTACCTAAAACGAGCAGAAATATGGTGATGAGTCTACCGAAATTTGTTTTCCAGAGATGCATCAGCCAATCCAGGGGATGGTCGCACCTGTAAGACAGAGGTTGCTTATAGAGGTTATCAATGCATACATTAGCTAGAGAGAGCCTCACCTGTAAGACAGAGGTTGCTTATAGAGGTTATGGCACTGTAGCCAAACTCAGACAAAGGTTGCCAAGTTAAGTCGGAAGCGGGTCAAAACCGACGGATGAGCTCATTACCTGCATTAGGGAATAGACAAGCATCATAATTGTTTGCACATATTTTCTATGACTTCCGGTTTTTATGATTGTGTATGTGTTGTGTTTGTTTCTCTCTATGCTCTTTAGTTATTATGTTTGTTGCATGATTCGGTTGTTGCTGTTGACTGGATATAGGATTAAAACGAACTTAACTAACTACCTGGACTCTACTAAGAACTCTCCAGCTCTTACCTCTGCTCTTCCCCCTTCAGATGGAGATGGGAGCGATCTTCTTCGAGCATGACCATCTATATATATACGAGGATCCGATATATCCTAGTTTCTACGTTGTAGCCGTGGAGCCTCGAGTATGCATGTACGTGGTACGTGATCATCCGTTTCAACATCCGATTAGCGCTCCTCTTTTTGACCCTGACGCCCCCTGGCTGTTCGCCAACGACTGACGGTTCGGGTCGGATCTCATGTAGGGTACGGTTCAGTTTAGCTTAGCTTTTGTGTTTAGTCTTTCACTTTTGATTAGAAGCTCCGAGAGATTAGGTATGGTTAGTCTTGCTAAGCTAGTTTGAGTACCAGTTTAGGGGTTTCCTAAATGGACCGGGATCCAAAGTGTGTGTGTGTGTAACACCCCAATTAGCCTAAGCCTTACCACGCGTCGTAAGGCAAAGGTTGATCAAAGGTTATGACATTCCTAAGCTTATACATATAACATATAGAAGGAATTAATAATATCTAGAAGCCTGATGAAGGATATAGCTCAAAAACAGGATTTGAAAAGCGTAAAACATACTAACAAAACGTCTAACTTAAAGCACAAGAACAGGTGTGATATAAACAGAATAATGGAATTATAGTGTAACATCATAAGAAACTAGCCACGGCTCACAGAGTTTAAGCCGGCCAGCCATATACAGACCATATATGAAACCAGATAGTAAAAACAGCTTATACAAGTTTTGTTCTCTCAAATACAAGCCTCTAGGAAAAATAAAATACGAAAGTGAGAGACATGTTCTAAAGAAATCAAAGAACTAAAAAAGAAGTGTCCAAATCCTCCACTCTTGTCACCAATCAGACAACTCACCGAAGTGGGTCGCGACCTGCATCTGAAAAATACAACAGAAATATGGTATGAGAACCGGAGGTTCTCAGTATGGTAATAGTGCCAGTGATGTAGGATATAAGACCCCGGGATGCCAAAGGCAATCCTAGACTCCATATCCATCACAAGAGTTCAAGCTTAAAGCAGTCTAAACAATAAAGCATAATATGTAAAACCTTAACAAAACTTAAAACCTTAGTATATCAAAAGGGTAATCTATTTTTAAAGGATTTTCTACTCTAACCAAACACCTTTGTCTCACAGCCTTCAAACCAGACAAACACAGGTAATACAAGCAAGGAAACACAAGTAATATTCAAGTATGTAGCAAGTAATTCAAAAAGCAAGTAGGCATATTATACAAGTAGGCAAACTCAAGTAGTCAACGCAAGCAAACATATATGAGATGCATATGATGAATGTCTGTCTTATTGGCTGTGATATCACATGTCGATTATTGTGCCAAACCCGACAGCAAATCCGGTCGACAACTCCCGAATTAGTTTCTCTATTGTGCATAAGGAGGAAAATTCCGAGGGAGAGTGCCCTACCACCTTCTCCTTTCAGAGGGGAATATTCCGAGGGAGCATGCGCTACCACCTTCCTCTGGTTGTCGCATGATTCTGTGGGTTAGTACCCAACCACCTTGCAATCAGAGAGAAACCCATGCTCAGGAGGAAAATTCCAAGGGAGAGTGCCCTACCACCTTCTCCTTTCAGAGGGAAATATTCCGAGGGATGCGTGCCCTACCACCTTCCTCTGGAGCAATCAAAATGAGTAAGAAGCTTAACGCCAAGCCTGACATCTGAACGTAGGCGGGATACTGCCACAGCCCCTACGACGGATAACAACACATATCATAATTACGTAATCAAACTCAGAGGCCACTCCTCATAGCACACTTCCACTCATTCTCATCCCCTCAATCGTAGTCATTCATTTCCAAACTTTCCAACTCATCACAATCGTCATCCATCCACGACTTTCTATTCCAAACTCACTAATTCGTCAAAATCTCGGATTCATACATCTTTCTCCCTTCACACTCTACCAAACCCATCTTCAGTACACCAGAAACCTAAGCCTTCGTCCTCTAACCCTTTCAAATAATTCCAACTCAAACTCTCCTAGGATCATCCCCATATTTATTACCCAAAATAAGCCCCAAAAGCCTTAAATGGTGTTATAGAAGCTTACAACCTTGTTGAGAAGGTGAAATAGTTGAAAACAAATTTTAAATTATAAAACAGGTCGTGTGCGTCCGCACAGGGGTGTGCGTGCGTACACAGGAAGATTTTGAAAGTGTGCGTACGCACAGGGTTGTACGGACATACAGGTACTAAAATTTATAGAGTCTGTTCACTTGCACAAGCTGTGCGAGCGCCCCTAACAGACGTCCCTTCCCGACTTGTGCGAGAGCACAGGGCTGTGCGTCCGCATAGGTCGAAATTCTTCATTGATGTGCGCGCGCCCAACCTATGCTAGCACTGCTACCAGAGCCCTTTCCCCTGCCTGTGCGTATGCACAGGTCTGTGCGTCCGCACAAAATAGAATTTTCGCAGGGTTGTGCGTGCGCAGAAGGCTGTGCGTGCGGGCATATCAAAAAATCCTGAAATTCTGCAACTTTGCAGAATTTCAGATTTTTACCACAAACTTTGAATGATCATAACTTTTTCTACAAAATTCTAAATTTTACAAACTTTATATCGATTTAAAGGGTTTTCAAAGATCTTTAATTCTAGACAAGTTTCATAAGATTTTGAAAACCGAAGCAAAAGTTATGATCAGACAAAGTTCACTAAAAATCCACTTTTACCAAAAGTTCCCAAATTACCAAATTTTCCAACTTTCATATCTCAAACCAACCAAAACAATACCAAACCATTCCAAACTCTAATTTTTCATCAAATATCACCCTTTATATCATATTACACCAAACTTACCACATTTCTACTCACATCTCATCATCTTCAACATCAACATCAATATATCACATTTTCACAACCACACTACCAAATCATCAATTTCAACATCACTTATATCATCACCATGACTTTTCAATTTACACAATCAACCATCATTATCATATTACCATCGTTCATCTTAATCAAACTCAAAAATTATTAATTCCTTATAAATCACCACATACCATCGTTTAACAACTCAACAACCATTTAATTTCAAACCTATCCTATGGGTCACTAGCCTAAGTGTCCATGAATATTATATACTACATAGAGGAAACTGAAATCATACCTTGGCCGATTTCCAATATGCCTTTAACCTGCAAATGAGCACAGCAAGCTCTCAACTCCAAACCAAGCTTTCAATTCCACTCCAACAAGCACAAATAAGCTCCAAAAGCTCCCAATTATACAATAATCAAACTATACACATATAAATCACCACAAATCAACCTAGGACATAACATAAATCAAATTTCACAAGGGTTTAGTATCTCTTACCTCTCCCAACATATTTGATGGCCAAAATCCAAGGCTAAGCAAGGATTAGAGCAAACCTAAACTTCCAAAATCACAAAATCTCACTTAACCCAAAACCCTAGATTTTTGAAACTTTGAAGGGAGGAACAGAAAAGATTTCGTGGTTACCTTACTACTTTTTGGGTGGGTTTTGTAGAGCTCGTCCTAAGGAACGCGTAGCCTCAAACGGTGCGGCGATTGAAGCTCTGTAGCTTAAGATATTGCGAAAAGAAGAGAGGGGTGAATAGTATTTCTTATTCTTTCTCTTCTCCTCTCAATTTCTGAAGTGTGTGTGTGTGTTTAATGATGAATGGGTTCATTAATGAGCCCTTATGTATGTTGGACTTGGGCCCAACTTGGGTCCGGTTCAACCTGCTAGCGTTTTTAACCCGTTCGGCCTAACTTGGGCCAAATCTTTAACACTGACATCCGGTTTTCTATTTCTAATATATTCCTAAGAGGTTTGACCATTCTCACTGTTTCTCACACAGTACCGGACAAACTTGGACCGGTTCAACCGGTTCGATTACCGGTTCACAGTTTTTTACGGTTTTTCGCAAAAAAACACATTTTCTGACTCAGAAGGACCTACTGAGTTCAAAATTCATATTTAAATCCCCAAATTCTCATCCTAACTTTCCGGAATTTAATTTGGGCATTTAAATAATTTTATTAGTAAAAACGCCAGTTCTTACAATGTGTGTTACAGCTTCATATTAATTATTAGTTAAGTTTTAGGGAAGCAAGTGAGTAGCGCTTGATTTTCAGTGTGATCATGACGTACTGAAAATCGGATCGTTATACTAGTTCTCATCCTTTTCTGCCATCCAAACCACCGTTATCTTTTCTCCTCCCTTCCTTCCTCCCTTTCCCCCTCCCTCCCTCTTTTTGTTCCCTTCATGACTGTTCCTTTGCTATCTTTGTTGCCTTTGCCGTAATTGCCATGCTTCTCGCCGCATCTATCAAGTTTACGTTATGCGCTTCTAGATTCGTGCCTCTTTTTCCTCGATCTCTCCTTCTTCCGCCTACAGCTCTATTACAAATCCGCCTTCCTTTTTCTTTGTCCTCTGCCTCTCTTTTCCTTTGATATCTTCCTCCACATTTACCTCTTACATCGCCAAATCTCTTTCTGGTTATTTTTTATTTTGTATAATGTTATTTTTTAATTATTTCAATTTTGATTTAAGTTTTGTTAAAGTGATCGTGTGTTGATTGGTTGGATTGAATTTGTTATTAGGTTAAAATTTTTTATGATGTTTGGTTGAGATAGTGGTCTCAAAGTGTTGGTGGTGGTAACAAGATTCTGAAAATCGATTCGATAGAGTTAGAGGTTCAAAAGTTTAAAAGTTCAACCAAGATTCAATCGAATTTGAACTAGATATAATAAAATAATATATTTATATATAAATATATCTTTTTCTAAAAAATGTTTTTTTTATATTTTATTATATTAAACCGGTTAATCGCTAAAAATTATATTGGTTTAATCAGTTAACCAGTCCTTTAGCATATATTTTTTATTTTTTAGCATATTTGTTGTCAAAAGATATTTTATGTGAACTGGATTGACCGAGTGATCAATTTTTAGTTACTTTGATTGGAATGACTAATTTAGTTTAATTCTACTATGGGTGGTAATTTTTTAAGAAAGTAATATGATATTTTAATAATTTATTATTTGTATATTTTGGTATGAGCTTAACTAGTAAATAAATTAAAAGATTTGTGTCCTATTATATTTAAATTTTAGGGATAAGTACTTTTTTCGTCCCCAAGGTTTGGGGTTGAAATCAAAATCGTCTCCGATCTTTTTATTTTATTAAAATCATCCTCAACGTTTAAAAACGCTTTAAAATCATCCTTTTCCGAATTTTTGGACCAAAATACCCTCATCATCATCATTCTCCTACCACCACCACCACCACCCTCCCTCACCGTAACCCCCCTCCCACCCCTCACCCCACTCCCTCTCCACTGTAACCCCTCCTCCCACTCCTCACCG
>NC_029780.3:12933540-12935066 GCF_000817695.3 Arachis duranensis | reverse complement strand
TTGGGGGTGATGGAGTGATGGAGTGAGGGTTTGGGGTGGGTGTAGGAGGAAGGGAAATTGGGAGGGAGGACAGAGACGAAGAAATGCTGATGGGTGGGGGGGTGGTTTTTTTAATATTATTTTTAATTTTTATTAATAGTTAAGGGTATTATGGTCCAAAAATTCGGGAAAGGATGATTTTAAAGCGTTTTTAAACGTTGAGGATGATTTTAATAACAAAAAAAAGTCGGGGACGATTTTAATTTTTACCCCAGACCTTGGGGACGAAAAAAGTACTTATCCCTAAATTTTATTATATTTATGTCTTTAATGTATATATTTCTGCATGTATATCTTAAGAGACTAAATTAAGTTTTTATATTATGCAATATTTTGAAAATTAGACTGGTTCGATCGGTTCAATTGGATTAATCGAAAACCAATCTTCTAACAGGTTCATTTGATGTCCAAAACCGTCATGCAAAAAACCGGTTGAACTGAAAATTAACCGGTAAACTGATAGAACCGGCTTGGTTTTTAAACTTTCCGGTTCGCTATTCTACCCTTCGAAATGTCGCCGTTTTGATCCCAAAGAAAACCAACAACAGAGCAAAGCACCCCGCTCCCTTCTATCTCTCACAAACGCACCAAAGCCAACCCTAAACCCTATCAGAGCAAAGCCAACCAGTCACCATCTCCCAAAACACGTTTCATTAGCCCCCACCACTATCGGCGCCGGCGGTGACAACCAGCGGTTGCCATCCTCGCCTCTCGAAGGTCTGCTCTTCTCCTCGCGTCGCCAGAAGGTCGATTCGGAACTACTGTTGGCGTCGCCATCTCTGAACTCGTCGTCGCCGGCCGCCCTGAACTCGTCGTCGCCGGCCGCCCTGAACTCGTCGTCTCTGTCCTCGTCATCGACCCGAGGGTGCCGTCGTTGCCGCCGAACGTCTCTGCTGCTCGGCCCTCTTCCCCTTGCCGTCGCGAAGGTCGGCTCGGAGCTCTTCTCCTCGACGTCGCGAACGTTTTTGCTCGGCCGTCTTCTCTTCGCCGTCACCTCCGTTCCATTGGTCGGCCAAAACCTCCACGCGAACGACTCTGCTGCTCGCTCGTCTTCTCTTCTCCGGTAAGCACTCATCTACTACTTCATCAGTTTCGTCTTTTTTTGTTGTTAATTTTTGTAAGTTGGGAGGAGCATGTTGTTGGTATGGTGTATTACTTGTTTGTGGTGGAGAGTGCTCTTGGAGTGAACTGAGTGGTAGCATGCTCTTGGTGGCTTATGCCTAATATTATAATTACATTTGTTGAATAGGCCTGGTTGTTTTTCTATCCCTATATAGCAATTTTCAAATTATTTGAAAAATAAATAAATTAAAGGATCATAAACAGTTTAGGAAGTTTTAGGGGTTGTATTGCACGTTCTTAAAAGTCTGAGGACCAAAGTGCAAATGACCCAAAGTTGGAAAGGGTAAATTAGATGTTTTCAATAAATATAAATATAGGTCATGATTTTGTTCTTCCTTCTTTTTTTTTTTTTTTAATTTTCAGAC
>NC_029780.3:12930852-12933498 GCF_000817695.3 Arachis duranensis | reverse complement strand
TCCTCTGTGCTCTTGTTTGTGTCTCTGAAGCTAAGAGAATGAATACTGCAACTATGTCAATTACAACTGACGCCAGTGCTGACAAAATCATATGGAAACAAATTGAGGTTTCTGAGAGGTAATATATACTATGCTTTTCTTTCTTATTGCAAATTGGGATTCTACCCACAGACTCATGTTTCAAAGTTAACTCTTCTACTCCATTGAATAGATAACATCATGAATTGGGATATCATTGAAAAATAGAAGTTTTGTAAACAACTACTTATTTACATATCCATGTGTTTTTGCACTGCAGCTACCTTGTTTGCTCCATGTATGAAGAAGCCACTTCGATAGCTATCTCCATTTTGAAGCACTTGCAAGACGATTCTTCTGGTGTTGCAATGCAGGATATGTGGGAATCAGCTGCCATGGTCCTGGTTCAATCACTCAATCAACTTGGCAGGTAACTTGTACACTGTGGGATGAGGCCCCTAGCTGTTACTGTTTAACAAATTTTAGTTAGTTGAAATATTTTATACTCCCTAGAGTCCATATAATTTTTCATTTATAAAATTTCATTTGGTCCCAAATAAGTGTCCATTTAGAAAACTGGGCAACACTAATTAAGTGTTAGTTTGGATTGGTTTATTTGAGTTAAAAAAGTACTTTTAATAAAAAGAAGTACTTTTATTAAGTTTTAAACTCGTTTGGATACATCTTTTAAGGAAAGTACTTTTATTAAAAAAAGTAGAAGCAAAAGACATTTTTAATATTTGAAAACTCTCTTTAAAAGTTTATCCAAATGTGAAATAGTTTTTGTCTATTAGAAAAAGATCTTTTTATAATATAGCCAATCCAAACTAACCCTAACTGTTTCTAGTAACCCTATTAAATGAAAGAGAGAGATTAAATGTAATTGTGTATGCTCACTTAAATTTATCTCTAATAAAGATGTTCTAAATCATTTGCTTAATCTGTGTGCATAATTAAAACTGCACAATTATTTGGGACCAGAGAAAGTCATTCCTATCACTTGTGGTATTCAATAACCACTCTCGTAGTTGGTTAAATTTCTAGGTTCTTTTCTTTTTTATGTAACATTTTTTTTAATTTTTTTCTATAATATTTACTATTGTGGTCTTTGATCAGCAATCACTGAATTATGATTCATGAATCTATGGACTGTTTTAGGGCACCGGATATTCTCAATCAACTTCGATCGTATTTCACTTCAGTCAAAACTATCCCTTCTCAAGTTCTTCTTACCGGGTAAGCTTTAGTTTCACTTGTTGCATTTTCTCCTAATCTTGATTACTCTATAATTACAATTTAACGTTCCAGATATGGAGAGCTTATAGTCATCTTGTTTGATTGTTTTTATTTTTTATGTTGACTGTGAAGATACATCCCAGATAGCTTATTCAGGACTCTACATTTTGTGCTTGTGTCTGTATCAATCTTGTAGTGTCTGACAAGGGTTTTTTATTCTTATTTCCATATAATGTGAATTTGGGATTATGGCAACGGTTTAAGCAGAGTCATACTCATCTCTCTCTCTCTCTCTCTCTCTCTCTCTCTCTCTCTCTCTCTCTCTCTCTCTCCAGAGTTTGTTTTCAAATAGCTGAGGGTTCTATATCTGGCATTCGAGAATTTCTGGAGGAATTTCTTAATGGATGGAATCTGGGGGATGGACAATATGTTGCTGTTATTGCTGAGGCAAAGAAAGAGTGCGGAAGTAAATATAACAAGCACTTAGTTCTTGGAATTGATGAATACTTGGAAGTTGTCGAGGTTTATGCGGTCACACTTCTTGCCACACTTCTAAAAGATGTGGATCTTGCAATCTCTTGGGTTGAGAATGCTTCACTGCCTGAGGAAAACCGACAGGTAAACATTAATCAAGGTTAATTTTCCTCTGTAGAATTAATTTATCTTATTGTATTTATCAAAGTTAATTCTTTTATTATTTGGAATTTGAAGTGGAGATACAAATCAGATTTGTGGTGGTTTCCGGTGAAAATAAAAACATGTATTAGACCATATGTTCTAACTTCATAAAAAGAAGGGGGAAACTCTTTTTGAACATATTGATCTCAATTCTCCTTGGTGTGTTTTTCATCTCTGTTTACTACAGTCCTAATTCTGTTATACCATTGTATTTGTAGGGACTTCGGAGAAGGTTAAACTCAATGCACTGTTCTAAAAGTGCAAAATTTTCTCAAGTTTCCTCTCCTACAAGTGACAATGCGGCTTATTCTGTTAATGAGCAAAATGTATGTGAAGGATCACATAAATCTTTAAACGGCAAAGATTCAGACAACAGAAAGTACGGTTCAAAAATTGTTCCAAGACTAGCTGAGCGAATAGAACCATGCTTCTGGTGCTTTCGTGCGATCAATTTGAAGTTTGGCAATACAAAGTTTGTAATATCTAGTGGGAAGATTATACTCAGTTGTTTGTTCCTGTTCATCTATTATGTTTACAGAAGGAAGCAAGCTACTATAAAAAGGTACTGACTATTATTCATGCCTCTCGAGTAATAAATTCTAATTTTTTAGTTTAATAGTCAATACACCAAGAATTTATTAGCCACGTCTTACTGTGGAATTTGGAGCACATACCTCCATTTCATATAAAAGTAGATTCAGGATAACTTAACCT
>NC_029780.3:12914607-12930779 GCF_000817695.3 Arachis duranensis | reverse complement strand
TTAACAGGCTTTGTGAAAGGTTATGAACACAACTGACAAATGCCAATTTCTAGCACACTCTTATGAAAATAATTGAGAGGTGCCAAAGGCTAATGCACTATCTTGCATAGAAATTATCCTTCTTTGATAAGTTCATGCATGATTTGTATATAGAGCAAGGGAATATTGTATATCACGCAATGAAATATGAAGTGATGTTACCTTGATAAATGGATGCACTTACCAAGGACAGATGAACTTCTTGAACTCGTAAATGACTGGTGAAGTATTTGTGATTTTAAACATGACAAATTGAGACTAAGATACCGTATTTGTAGTTATGTTGGAAACATGTTCTGAAGAACCATGCCATTCTATATTAGTAGACCTAATGGACTGACTAAGGTAAATATTTTTTTATTTCATCAAGTTGAAGGCAATATTTTGCAATTCAAGGTCGCCCCTTGTGATTTATTTTATTTTTGACCATGTATTAGATTTGATTCATGTTTTCGTATCAATTGAAACTCTGTTTTACCCACCCAGGCTAAAATTTTCCAAAATTTTGTATTGAAGTTTCCCAAGTAATCTGTTTTCAACATGACTAAAAAACATTTCACTTTCTACTCTTTTGTGGTGAAGTAATTAATTATCTGATTTCGTTTGTTCATAATTTCATGTTTAATCCTATGGTTGAAGCAACCTTTTATAACCAGGCTGGTCTGTTACACTGTCATATAATAAATTAATAACTCCTCATGCCAGAGAAATACTTCCATTCTCTTTTTGTACACTAAATGTGTGCTTCACAAACATTTAGAAACACTTATTTTTACTTGAACGCCTGGTATCTTTGATGTGATCAAATATGAATTTGTAAGAAACAAGCTCTTGGTATATCTCTATTTGCTTTTGGATTCAGTTGATATCAGTGTTTGCGTATTCATTCAGGATGGTAAGAACACAAGTAACCGCAATGAAGAGAGCTTTGGTAGATTTGTGGCAGCTTGCATTTTCATATGAAGTAAATCCTCTTGCAGCTGTTCAGCCAATTGCCGCTGCTGCAAATCAAGGTCGATGACGCAACTGTTGATCAGCATGACCTTTTCTGGGTTGGGTATAAGAAATACTTAATAGATATTTCAAGATGCACTTCCTTATGCTGATCTGTAAGGCCGTAGGACTCATAATTCTCGAGGTCATGACTCCAAGCTACACATCAATTTATGTATTCTATTTTGTGTAGTAGTAGTAGTTGAAATCAGTGTACTATTATGATAATAATTTTAAAATTGATTATTTCATATCGTTGCTGGATGCAATTTCTGTCATTATCAGCAATGTGATTATATTTTTTTTTACTTCAATAGAAGATCAAGTTGGTAGCACAATAGAAGATCAAGCTGTGTATTATGCCTTGTAAAAATAATGAGGGGTTAAAATGTTATTTCTTACTTTCAAAGTTCATTTTGACAAAAGCTAAATTTTGAGGACCAAAATAATAGTTTGTTCCTGACTTATTCATTAGTCTAATTAGAAAATGGCATATTTTGCATGAATGCATCTCTTATGCTTCATTCGTGTGAATATCAACAGAAGATTGTTTGCCTTTGTTGATGTGCCAGCTGCATTTCACTCTAAAGTTGTTAGTAGTTTCTATAATTAACTGAACATGAACACGGGGCAAACATAGGATTGATCCAACGTTTCACAAATTCCATAGCTCATAAGCTAGATGAAGGAAATCTTCAATGGAAAGATAACGTATAAACAACAATTGAAGGTTATGAACTTATGATCCCATGGATCCCATAATGATCTTTTCCAACTTAAAACAATGAGTGGGTTAGAGCTCAAAGAATGATAGTATGGAACTATAGAAGTGTGTAATAAATGTAGTTTAACATAATACTTATCCCACTCAGCACAATATAACGCACTCACGTGACATTAAGATAATCTACAAGTAAAGAAGTGTGGAGTAAAATTGAAGCTCGAGAATAAAGTAAGAATATAGAAAACGGCAAGTAGAGAGCGGGTGTAACAGAAAAATGTCGACTCAATTTTTTTGGCTACGGTGTAGACAAGACCAGAAATCAAAACACTGTAAAAGTGATTAAACGGGAGAAGACATGAATTAAAATAAATTTAGCATATTAATATATCGCTGAAGAAAACAAAGATGACTCCGTGTAAAATGTGTACAACATCACCGAAAACACAATCCCAGAAAATACATGTTAATACAGATCATTAACTTATATCCCAAATGGGGTGGCCAGCTCGGTCTGGGAAATGATCGTACTACTGCGGGATCCTCCCACACGCTGCTCTGCTGAAATCCTCGTCATCTAAGACACATTTTAAGAAATCGAGTCTGGTTTTTCTTTTCAGGTAAGAAACAGTGGAGTCAGCCAAGTGGTCAATAATCTCGTCCCTTATACGGTGTTTCCTGCAAAATATCGAACAATAAGACTCGAGTTCCAAGAAAAACTGAGTATGAAACTGCTCTAAGTTTACAAATGGTAGGAGGGATTGTTTCAGATATCTAAATGAGGACATGTCTTCCCCAGAATGTTACATGGAAGAATGAGTAACGTCCATGATACATCAGTATATATAACTATACTGGGATAACCCGAGTTAAACCTTTTTTCTTTCCCACAATATATAATATATGAATAAATAAATACACAAATAGATAGTAATAAAAGCACGAGGACAAGGCACACAGTATAATATATGAATCCTTACAGGTAGGTAGCTTGGCATGTACAAAACCTGCCTAGGATGACCAAGAAGCTGTCCATACTGCAATTAGATCCAAAATATTAACGAATAATTCTGAAGCATCGATATGCATATAAAAGTTTCAAATGAGAAAGTTCCAGCAAAATCCAACCTGTGGTCCATTTGGATGAAAATATGCTTGGGATGGCATTTGTGCTACCTGCGGATTATATATCATAGGCTGTGGTGGCCCAGCAAAAGTATTACCAACCTGCACACCAAATGCAAAATCTCAGCTTTAAGTACAATGTTCAACAACAACAAAACAATAACAGAGCCTTATCCCACTAGGTGGGGTCAGTTAGATCAGACGATGCCGTTGATTTACAATGAGATTATTTACACGTAGAATTCCTTTGACCACCACAAGTACAATGTTCAACCTTAGTGAGAATTTTATATAGTTTGGGAGGAACTGGTTTCCATGGCACTTCTTCATTCCATGGGTGCAGTCAAATTTCTTAATAGACTTGACGAAGTCACTGCAAACCCATTATTACACAGTTCTGCTCCATATATTCCACAGTAAATCCAAATGTCATCACTTCTAATCAATATATTCCATAGTAAATCCAAATGTCCTCCCTAGCATTCTCAATTCTGCTATACAATATGGAACCAAAGATGCAACTCTCCAATAAATTAGGGCAGCTATCAAATGAGAGATATTCCATTATACATTCATTTGAAAAAAAGGGAAATGAAGCCAACTTTGGTTTAGGCAGAAGACGCTTTTTCTAATAAATATTAGTTTCATCTTCCAAGGATATAGTACCATGGCTCAAATAGTGAAGCTTAGAAGATGGATTTCCCTTAGTATCCAGTCAAATTTTCTTACCCATTCCAAAAAGGGAAACAAGCAGTAATATATTCAAATCTTTTCATACCGAAACTCGGTAGGAAATTCACACCTCTTAAGCTAACCTAACAACTGAAGTTGGACCTTCGAACACCACCACAGTAAGAAACTAAGAATAGAAAAGTATATCATAAGTCCTAATCCATCCAACATTAGTTCACTGCAGGAAGAGACATGTGGTAGACCAAGTAGTATTCAAAATGGATCCTTACGACAAATGGGGTTTTCAAATAAAATATCTTCTGTAACTATAATAGTATAATACATGTTCAAACACTAATATAATACATGATTTCCTCATTGGATATTGAGAATATCTTTCCATAATATACTTACTCCAATACCCATGGGCATCGCGGGCATATTTGGTACCGTAGATACATTAGCTGGGAAATAGAAGGAACCATCAGAGACTGGGGATCGGGGCCTAACAGGATTTTGGGACGGAATAAAACTCTTGGCATTGGGATTAAGCTTGAATTCCTGACATCAAGTGGAAAACCAAAAAAGGGCAAGTTCAGAGAGACATCAGTAATATAAACAACCAGAACTTATAACCCAAAAGAAAAACCAGCATTTGTACATGCAATTTCGCGTATTAAAAAGTCAATCTTGAACTTTCGCACCTTGGCATGGGGATTCAAAGTAGATCTTTCAGAAGACAATGATCCAACTGAAGAACTCGGAGATAGACCAGAACCAGAAGATGCGGCCACACCGCCCACATTATCTGAACCAGATGATGAGGCACTACCTACTCTTCCACGTGAATTTGCAGCTTTTGTTTGTTCACTAGATCTGCCAGATGCTGAAGTCCCAGTAGTAAACTCCCCACATAACCCAGTTTTTTCAAGACCCTTTGATATAATATGTGGTGAAGGGGTAAAGGAGGTGGTATTAGGCGATGATTCCCCCTTATCAGAGACAGAGACGACATTCTTCAAGTTATGTGGTGGCTGTAAATCTGCATTAAAACTGCTACAATAAGAGGGATCCATGTACAATGAAGGAATTAACCACTAAATGAACATGTTCATAACTAGATGAGAGCATCCAGTACAGACAGAATGTTTCAGTACTCCTTTAACAATAAAAAAATGGAGAAAATGAGGTTTGTATTTCATCCATATTCATTGCATGCGGGCATAGTCAAATGACCTAATCAATTCAGAGAGACGAAAAAGAAATTACACGAACCCTCAGATTTTGACAGGCGGACATCCTCAGCTTGCTGCATCAGTTAATGAAAAGGAAAATGAATAAAAAAATGAGATCTAGGAGTTTCATTCTAGCTGCAATCTCATTCAACATATTTTTGTAAACATATCAGAAACAACACCGAAACCTCAACTTGCTACCTGATTTTCTTCTGTGGCATTACCACTGGTTTCATTTGGATCACTAACACAATTCTGAATCCTGAAAGTATACTGGATTTGAGAACTCATGACAGTTGATATTTATATTTTAAGTTCTAAAATATAATTAGCAGAAGCAAATAAAGACCTGCATTCTCCATCTTGAAATGAGTAATTTTGCGTAGGGAGTTCAGATGCTAATTGCTTAGCATGATCATCAGCACCAGAGCGGCCTAAATCCACACCAGTATTTGACAGAGATGACTGTGAGTGATCCTGTGCAAAAAAGTAACATGAAAGGTTATCCTGACTCCAGAAGCAAAGTCACTATTTTATTAAAAGGGAGTAAGGAGGTCAAACCAAAAACTCAAACAAAAGAAACATATTATTGAAATTTTGTTCTAGACCCAAAGTATTGTTCTAGAATATATATTGGCCTTTGTTTCAAAAGATTCTTTTTGCCAAAATGAAAGATATTTAACCATATCCAGCAATATGTTTTAGGGTTGACTCTATTAATGCTTCTTCTAAAGAGGAAGTCTGCCTTGCTTAGCTGTCAAAAAGCTGAGTGAGGGAGGCATTTCACAAGGAAGTATTTTCTACAAGGCCTTTCAGTAATGCAGCTAGTTTTGTGATCCACAGTCATCTCTCCACCACATGGAGATGTAGTTAGTTGATTTAAGGGATATAACTGAAGAAAAGGTAGAAATGGAACTTCAAATGACAGCAACAACAATAAAGAATCGAATACCTAAAGGATTTAGAAGGCTTAATTTCTTTTGAAGCTTCGATAAAAGAAATTTTGTTGTGTCCCTATTTTATTTGAGTTCTTCCCCTTTTATTCCCAATGGTCTGCTGAAGACCGTCCCCAAGCAGTAAGAACCAGCTATAGTGGTTCATTTTTTTCGTTTTCTTATTTGCATGTTTATCTAGATGCCTATTATTCCAACGGGGTTGACCAATATCATTGAAAAGATTACAAGGGATTTTCTTTGGTTTGGTGCTTCAGATTCATGTTGGGGCTCGTGATCATCTAATGAGTTGGGAGGTTGGTTGTTGGCCTGAAAAGGAAGGAGGCTTGAAGTCTGGGCAATATGGTGTCTAAGAACAATACCATGGCTTCAAAATGGCTATGGTGGTTTCCTTGAGAGTCTCATCCTCTATGGCTGAAGTTAACAAGAGTTAAGTATGCCTTGGGCAAAATGGTTGAAATGCTAATATTTCTACCAATGCTGCTCATTCTAGCCCTGGAAATTTATTTATCATTGTAATTCTAGTTCTACCTTCAAATGTTTGCTTTCCTTGAAGGTTGATGGTTCACACTATCACTTACGGAAGGGCCATTGGGCAAGTGATTCATCCTTTAATCTAACCTCTTGTCTTTATTGCCTATCCTCTTGACATAATTTTCCACTCCATTCATCTTTCATTACCTTAGAAGGGTCTCTTATCCTCTCATCTTCATTCTTTTATCTGAAAAAACTATATTGGATGCTTGTTATTCTTTGCTACCTTTTTTATTTTATTTTTTTGGTGGGGAAAATTTTCCTTTTTATCGTCATTGATTTCGTAATTTATGGATGGACAACTGTGAACTCAGGGCACCGGGAAGCAAACATCTAACAAATCATATTTGTCTCATGAACTCATTAATGCCAATCCAGTTAGGAGAAAAAAAGCTTGGAAAAGCAATGTCATCACTCGCACCATGACATAGATATAGATCAACCCAGTAATATCATTAGATTAATAGATTCCCAAACGGTTGTACCTGTCCTCCCTCCATCTAGTCCTGTTAGGAGTTAGGTCATAAACCCACACCTGAACTCCTGAACTAGAAGCAACTTAAATAGAACCCACAATATTGATGCCGAGTATTAAACAACAGTACATGGGGCATGCCATTATTATCTAGCTTACAAATTTTTGTATGCCAGCAGATCTAAAAGGAATTAATTATAAAAATCAGTTATGTATTAAACATGATGGAAGCATTCAAGCCAATTAAGGACTAACTAGTGAAAAGTGTTTGAAATTTACTGAAGTGTAACAGCTTTAGTCAATAAATTGGCTGAGGAGATACCATTTTAGAGAAGTTTGACCAAGTTTGTGCTCCATTGTTGGCTTTTCCACCACTTATTTCACCCGGATTCTTAATGACCGAACCTGTGATGCTGCCAAATGTTTCAGAATTGTATGAATCCAACCTTGGTTCCTCATCTTCATCATATCCACTGTCATCAACACCTTTTCCCCTATATACTGAAGAGAATCTGGTTTCTTCATCACTATCAAAATCATCATGATAACGGCCTCTTCCCTGTTGAAAAAATCATAGTGTTTGAGGAATTCACATAAAAAAATATAGAAGCCTTTTATACATAAAAATTATAGAAACTTACAAAGGAAAAGGGGGAGGTTAAAAAAAAAAGAAGCCAGACCAACCTCTGCCAGATGAAGATCATGGGTACCCTCCCCTTCAATTTCTTTTGCTATTCTTAAAGCTTTTTGTTCCAGCTCTTTCATCTGAGGCCCTTTTTCAAGCTTTGTTGTGTAGAGGTCTTCATTGAATGTGCTATTTACACCAAACAACGTTTTATTTGTTTCAAACTGATCCCATCCCCTAGAAAAATACCAAAAAAAAAAAAAAGTTGTCAGTGCAAAACAAGATGGCAGAGCCGTGAAGAAACTAAAGTAAAAAAAGATGAAATTATTGAACAAAAAAAAATTAATGGTAGTCGCGGTGTGTTAAACTGGTTATAATCAAGATATATAACAAATGGAAATGAAATTTGTTGAATATGCTCCTTTAGACCTAAGCTCTGAGCAACTCAGTCTGGAACTTTCTGGTATTTTTGCTAATAAAACAGCAAAAGACTTAATAGTACTGAGGGGAAAAAAAATAAAAATACGCGCGCTCACACACAAAAAAACACACTCTTGAGCACATTGAAGCTCTTCAGCCTCAGTGGTATTTTCCTGTCAAAATGACAGAATCCTTCCCTACATCTCACTCTTGCCAAATATTCACACCCCAAACCCACTACACAAAATATTCCCTGATTGTGGTTCCTATACCTGCCAAATTATGTAACAAACTCTAGTTCTTATCCTCCCGTTGGTTCAGAACATAATGTCATAGACTCAGCTCAGCCTCATCTTAATGATTAAAGACCAACGATTTTTAAAGACAACAAGAGAAATGTAAAACTACCTATTCCAAGGGCCATCAAAGATATTTTCCAGTTCAGGGCATTGTGGATCATCATCATCAGGTACCCATCGTTGTAATTCTCTCCCCATCTCGACATGGCGAGATTGAGATATAACTGAATCAACCATTATATCCTGATGCATAGCATAATGAGATTCACTAGGCTGGCCATCCCTAGTAACAGCAACATCCTGAAAAGACAACACATAACAAATAGCATCAACAACATAGCTGAAAGTGCATTCAAAGAAACTTCAGCTAATCCTAAACTACAGTTTTTCAAAAATCATTCATCTCTATATAGCATGTAATTAAATTTTTTTTTAAAGAAAAATGGACCACAATAATGCAGATACATGTAAAGTAGCAAACCTTCGCTATGACTTGTACAAGCTCTTTGGAAGGTATAATTAAAGTCTTAGAAGTAGCCTTGCTGACAATTTCTACACTGGATCTTTGCCCTTGCAAAGAGCTATCCTTTATCAGGCGAGCCACTTTTAAAATTATTCCTAAAAGTGCAATATTGATGATATAAGCAGAAAAAAAATGTCAAAATCTCTATGACCTATAAAAGTAAGAATCAAAACATGAACCAATTATCTATTCAGACAAATAGTACAGAAAGATGATTGCCTTCAATTTCATATTGCCAAAACCAATTAAATGAATATTACAGAACATACCAAAATCTTTCTCAGTATTTGTTGCATGAAATATTCCAGAGTATATAGATCCATTTTTCACCTGGACTTCTACATGATGCCCAAGAAGAGATGATGTTACATACACTAGCCGATCATGTGACGGACTCTCATAAGTACCACTTTTACTGCCAGTCACTGCCACGATAACAAATATCAGCAACATGGGGTGTAAAATAGATAAATTTAAATTAGGTCAGAAAGTGCACCTTCAGCTACACTGCTGGTATTTGATTTTCCAGATGAGATTTTACTGTCAGACTTAGTTGCTCCTTTTTCATACTTCCGACGACCATATCCATTAGATGATTTAGATTGCCCCACTTGTTGCAAATTCATCCTGAAACACACCCCTCCTCCACTGATCTAGAATACTTTGGAAGTCAATTTATTATCTACAAGATGGATATGAAACGACAATGTTTAAAGACTTTCTTAAAGATTACAAAGGAGTGAGATATAAAATGAAAAAACCACAAACAATTCTATTATTTGCCAAGAAGAAATACCCATTCAACAATATATTAATAAATGAAAAAATTGACTCCATATTTGGATGATCTAGCAATTCATGAGAAAACTATTTAAAGCACTATTTACAACAGACAAGATCCAAGTGCCTATACGTTTGAGAGTCTGATGCTTTTTTTTAAATCTTTTTTTGGACATTTAAGATTCTTAACAAGCTAACCTTTTAAGCTTTATTTCACGGGAATTTAAGCATATCAAAGGTGTTTCTAATAAAGCATGAAAAAGCAACCTTCCTCAGACTAACTGTTCACTCATCATTATCCTCTCTCCCTCACTGAAACATTAAATTCAACCCCATTTTCATAAAGAACAGAAGAATATGCCCCCAGAACTTATTCTGGCCTTTATCAGCTAAAACAGAACCCAAAATAAATTTGAAGTCCCGGTCTGGAACAACTCAATTTCATTAGGAACCCACATTCCAGCACCCTTTTACTTTCTAACAACTACACCTTGCATAATCAAAATGAATAACCAGAACCAACAAATCATATTTCCTTTAATCTAAAGCCTTGAAACAAACTTCGGAACCCTAATACCTTTAATCAATGCAACTCCCAGTCTACAATAATGTCTTAAATTTCAAAGGTTGGCTTCCAAAGCTTAATAGCTGATTAAAACATAAAGGCTAGAACCCCCAACAATACATTTCCGTAGGCATAGCTTACTTTGCAAGGTGGAATCTTAATTCCATTTACCTCCGTTCAGTCTTGTTCCCCATATTCCAGTCAATTTTTCCCCCCTCATGTTTACTTTTTGCATTCACAAATGCACACGGCCCGAAAGTTCATGATATGCACCCAGAGATCAATTAATTAATCAACCGTTAATGAATCATTGAATAAAACAAAAATATTGAAAAAAATAAAAACAAAATTTTCATGTAGCAACCGATTTGAAAGCATGCATTGCATAGCAATAAGCACATCGTATTAAACAATTGAAAAACAGAGAGAGGAGAAAGGGGAGGAACCTTACTGGTTAATGGGGATAGTGGATCAGAATGGAATTGGTGGGATTTTGAAGTTGGGGAATGCGAAGAAAGAGGGATTAGGGATTCGAAAGAGGAGAAAGAGTGGGTTTGGCTTGGCGTGGCTTGGTTTGGTGATCGCGAATCGGAAATGGAAAGGAAAATGAAAGAATGGTTTTTGAGATTTTTGAAGGCACAAAGACAAAAGGAGAAAAACGCTGCGCTGAGGAATCAGAACACAAGCACTGATCTGCTGTTTTCGCCTCCACCGTGAGCTCTGTTTTGTCACCCTACAGGCCTACCTCTTCGTTTTTGTTTTCGTTTTATCTTAAATTAAATTATGAAAAAAGTACGGGAGACAGTAAATTTAGTGTACAATTTGTATAATAAGGATAAAATTGAAATTATAATTAATTAATAAATAATTTAATTAATTTTTAATAATTTTAAATTTTAAATTTTAAAAATATAAAAATTTAGTTATGGAAAAGTGACATATTTTTTCATTTTATGCGTGCGAAAGATGTGTTACAGTTTTTTTTTGATACTCTTCCACTCCGAACTGCTGTCGCAAAGATCACCACTGTTTGCCATTCAAAATACAACCTGACGCCACCCAACTGTTTAAAAATGTCTGACGAAGACACTCCTTCGCGCATGTTGCATCTGTCGCACACCCCAAAACCGCCATAGTTGTTGCCGCCTTCAACGACGTTGCGGCCTAAATCTTCCTCACCCTCGCTGTAGCGCTCGCCGTAAAAGTCGACGGTAGCGGTGGCCACAAGAGTCTTCTAGTGTCCGTGTGGGTTTTTCTCTCCGGCTTGGGGTTGTCATCTTCATGGTGATGGTTATCTGACCGGCTATGAAGTTGGTGGCGCGGCAGTGCTCGCAGGAGCACGTTATGGTGGGTGGTCTATGTTGTACTTACAACCTAGCGCAGGTTGTGTTTCTTTTAGAAAATTTGGTCCCTTTCTATATTGAGATCCATGTCCCCACACATGCATCTAAAAAACAATGAGAGAATTGAGAAATAATGTATATATCATGTTGCTGTTGCTGTATTTCGTCTCGAGTGGATTGAAGATTGATGAATTTAGATGTTGGATGTTTAACTTATTAGGTATGTAGATGGTTATTTTAATTCTTAATTGGATGATTATTTTGTCTGATTTAGTTTAAATATATACAATTAATAAGTGCTAGATAGTTATTTCACTAGGTAGTCGGATGATTATTTAAATAACTACGTGGATGATTGTTTGATGGCCGATGAGGGAACTTCTAACGCCAGAGAAGTGGGATGATTGATGAGGATGGATAGCAGACGGTTAGGGGGGAGGGGGGACAGGGTGTTTGGATAAATTCCATTGGTAAGTTAGGGTTGGAATAGTTAATTTTTTGAAATAACTGTTTGGGTTTTTTTCTTGTATTTGGCCAAATTTAAAATCCATTGTACATATTGTCAAGATTCCTCATTGTCTCTCTAGTAGAGGTGGCAACGGGGCGGTTTTTGCTCACCCGACCCTGCCCCGCCTTACAATAACCTACCCCGCTCCTACCCGCAAGTAGTAAATGGTTGAACCCTAACCTGCCCTCGCGGATACCCCTCCCTGCCCCTATAATTATTAAAATCTAATAAATAAAATTAAATTTCAAAATTTATATAACCATCATCACATACATAACATAAATTAAAGTAACATTTTAAATATGATACAATATTATCAATCATTTTACTAATTATTTTATATATATTACACATATTATATATTAAAATTATATATTATATATATACCGGGGCGGGTACCCGCGGGTTCGGGTGGTGTTGCCATCCCTACTCCCTAGTGAAATTCTTAAATTATTGAGTTTAAGTTTGATGAGCTAATGCCTAATAGTATAAAGCGTTTTATATAGTTGTGCCCGTTGTTTGGATGAATATTTCCGTGGTCAATGTGAAAAATAATTATTTTTACAGAAAGATGATCAAAAGTACCCATAAAATTTACGAACACAACAAAAATACCCATAAACTAAGGAAATTAACGCTATACCCATGAAAAAACAATAATATCCAAACTCTCAATTTTTGTTGACTTTTTAATAAAATTTTCAAACTATCCTTATCTTCAACTTCAACTTACTTTTTCAACCCTCCATAACCCAATTTGCATCTTTGAAATCCTTGACATGGACTCTAAAACTATTACAACAGATGAGGCCAAAATCAATGGTAGTGTCGACACCGCAACCGCCTCCGGAAAAGAAGCTTTGTTGCTTGCCGCACATCTTCTGCCGTGTCCTGGCTATCGTTGACGGCAAATCCACCGTGAAAGCCACCAAATAGATCCTCGCTCACAAATCAAACTCTTCACCTTTCCGCTGCCTGTGCCCACGCAACTGAAGATAGAACGGTTTTTCGTCTCGCACTCAAAGCACTCCATAAACCCACAAGAAGAGCAAGCAATTGATGTTGAGCAACAACAATACAACAAGGTATCCTCGCTCTCAAAACGCCAAAGATCACTACCCTCCTCAAATTCCAATCCTCAATCTTCCTTCTTCAACCCTCTTTGCCCTTCCAAAAAGAACACCCACAAGCTCTTATACAAGTGCCTCTGTCCCAAAACCCTCGACAACGTCGTTGGTTAGGACACTCTCCTCTCTCCCACTTCCCTCCTTCGCCCCACCATCCACCGCAACTGTCTCCCTTCATTCTCTTTTGGGGTCTCCCGGCATCAACAAGACCACCATCGCCAAAACCATTGTCAACTCCTTCCCCATCACCAATTTATTGTGTTGTTTCTTTATTCGCTGTCATTAGTGGAGCCAAAGATGTCAGAGATGCCGTAGATGAGGCCAAAAAGCTGAGAATGAAGAGTAATCCAAAAACCGTTTCTACTTGTGGATGAGGTTCACAGATTCAACAAGTCTCAACAGGTGGACGATTGTGAAAGGTTGGGAATTTTGGAAGAAGAAGCGGTGGTGGAGCAAAAGGTTGAAGATAAAACACGAGGGTAGTTTGAAAATTTTATTAAAAAGTTAACAAAAAATTAGAATTTACAGAACTCATCTTCCATAGGTATAGCGTTAATTTCTTTAGTTTATAGGTACTTTTGTCAGTATTCATAACTTCATGGATATTTTTAATAATTTTTTCTTATTTTTACTTATGTGATGTAAGTATAAAACTATTTTATACTGACCGTATATCAGAATTAAATTCTAAAAATTAATTAAGGTCATTAATATAAAACTATTTATACTTTTATATCTGAGTTGCCATTTCATAATACTAAGCTGCTTCTTCAATATTTTTCCAAGCCAATTAATAATACACTTTTGAAATCCGAATTGTTATTAAAAAGTTTTATTGACAAGAGAAAAGGACTATACAATATTTATAAATAGATAATAATATTTTTTATTTTTTTAAATCTTAATTTAAGATAATAAATTTATATTTGGCACAATTATTCTTTCCTTTTTTCATCTTTAATTTTTACTTTTTCTCTTTGAACAAAAGACTAAAACTATACCCAATAAAAAACTCATTCCAATTTCTATTTATGGTTTACCTATCATAAAAAGTAATTCCAGATCAATTTTTGTATTATAAACAGTAAATAAGAACTTAAAGTATTTTTTTCTTCTCCAAAAAAAAAACTTTAATCTATGTTGTGGTCTCACTTAATTAATTAATTAAAATAATTAAAATTAATGTAGTTATTATTTTTACAATAATATTATTTAAATTTATAAATTCAAAAATAATTTACTATTAAACAATATAATATTAAAAAAGTATATATAATAATAATACACAATATATAATTCGAGATTAAACTAATTTGTAAAATTATTTAATATAAAAAATACATAGTTAAACTCTATAGTTGACGACAAGCATTGTAAAATTGACTAAGTTTAAAACGGCTAATTTTGCAAAGGTCACTTATATAATCAATAACGGCATAATAGTATTGACTAATTTGAAAAGTTACATCACAAATGAATAAAACAGACTACATCACATACAGTAATACACAATAAAAATAAAACATACTACTTAACTCTATGAACACAAGAAACCATTAAGTAAACCACTTATTGATTATTTTCTCACATGTAATCTCACGAAGAGCTCGTCGTTTTTCACTCGTTGTAGACGTGTCAGTATTAAGTATTTGCATATCCATTTATCTTTTCCTTTCCTTAGCCATTCTTTTCATTTCCCTTTCCTTTGTATTTATCTCCATTTCTTTAATATACCTCGGAGTTTGTAATTCTTATTCTTTCATTACCGCTTGAATCTGTAACTCCTTTTCTTTGATTGTCATTATCTTTTTTCTATGTTCCATCTCCTCTTCTCTTTCTTTTTTCCTATCCATTAGTTTCTTTTCTTTAACATTCTTAAAATCTTTCATGAGAGATAGTTTCTTAACAACCGATGATTTCTTAACGCTAAGATCTTCATATATTTGTGCTTTTTTCTTATCCTTTTTCTTGCTCTTCTTTGATCCTTGTGGGCGAACGGAGAGGTCCACACCCGTTTCCTCAACCAATGAGATTTCTGGATTTGATGATGATGAGTATGCTCTAGTTACAGTAACTTTGGTTCTCCTTGAGCCTTTACTTTGTATAGGTAGTTGGATTCTCCATTTTTACTCCAAATGAAGCATATTTTAATGCCTCTTAAAAGTGAATTTTTGACCGTAATTTGTAGAATAAAGTTTATAGGCCAACTCCTTTACACCATCAGCGTTCAAACCACTCTTTATATTTTGACTAACTTGATCGTAGCAACCAGCAAATTGTGCAACTGCCTTGTTGATCTTATACTATCGTTTCTTCCATGCAACTACCCTCCTTGTCATGTTGGCGAAAAATTCTATACAATAGCTGTGAATTCGACTCCAAAATATTTTGTCTTTTTTATCGTTACTAACTATAGAGTCAGTTGAAACATTTAACCATGTACTGATCGACATCTCATCCTCTTTTCAATGCCAGTGTTAAATATTATATTGCCTCCGATTTTCAATGTCATCAAAATTTAGGTCGATAGCATCTAATCCACGAGGGTTGACAAATCTGAATATTACAAATTTGGACTAGATTGTATCAGAGTCTAAGGGGATGGATTAGAAGAGCCACCAACACCATATGAGTTATGTCTCGATGCATTGAATTGAGTTAGAAACGGTAAGGATGTTAGAGTAACATTTCTGATAGAGGGGTGAAATATGGATGAAAATGGAAAATGTCGTGTTTGTAAATTTTGATTTTGCAGTTGGAATATAGAAAATTGATTATTGTAAGGAGCTTGAAAATATAAATTAGGAAGATTTTGTAGATTTAGATTTTTAAATGTATTTGGTAGTGTGAAGTTTTAATTTGGAATTTGAGAGTTTGAGATTTGAGATTGTTGGATATTTGGAGTTTGAAAATTTTTTTGTAAGTAATTGAAAAAAGAGTCAAGTTGATTTAAGTCCATTTTTTCGAATAAAAAATAATATCAGTAGAATTTTGATTTCGTAAACTTGAAAGAAGATGAAGAAGAGTAGAAGAAAGTGTGAGAATAGAAGTGCATGTAAGTAGTCTATATAGAGTAATAAAATATTAATTTATTAATAATAACGGTAACATAATAACGACTAGTTTTCAACGGTTAATTTTGTAACGGCTAGTTTTGTAATGTGGTTAGTATTTTTAATTTTATAAATAAAAATAAACAACCCAACCAAAAATTATTTTGTAAACAAATTTAATA
>NC_029780.3:12882704-12913987 GCF_000817695.3 Arachis duranensis | reverse complement strand
CTAAATTAAATAAAAATTACAAATAATATAAATATATGTAAAAAAATTTAAATCCTAATACATAAAGAATAGTAACTTTTTTTTACTATTATTACATTATTAAATTTTACTCTATACAATACATTTATTATAATAGTATATGAGTTTTTAAAATTTGTTGGGGACTTACCCCGTTAAGTTCGTCCCTGACCACAAGTTCCTTTGAGGAGAAATTCGTTCTCCCCAAACTGCGTGAAGGGACTCGACTTCCCTCTTCTCTAACGGTTGGGGGTCTTTCATGTCAGAAAAAGTGAATTGAAAACTTATCTGTTAGAGTTGCTCTAATGGTAATAAATGGAAGCTCTATTCTAATACATGGGAATAGAAAAATTATGAATGAAGAATGAAAATAAAGAGGCTGAGAATCTCACTAAAAAAAATTTTATTAATAATTATAATAATTAATTATATTAAATAATAGTAACTACATTAATTTTAATTATTTTAATTAAGTGGAGCTACAATAAGAATTAAAGTTAGTTTTTTTTAATAAAGAAGAAAGAGATGTTTTGAGTTTCTATTTACTATTTATGACGCAAAAGTTGATGTGGAGTTATTTTTTTATGATAAGTGGACTATAAATAAAAGCTGAGATGAGTTTCCTATTGAAGATGATCTACAAGAAAAGAAAACGACAATAAAAAAAAGAAAAGAAACACAAAAAAATACAGATGCAACTAGCCAAAATCGTTCCTCAAGATTTGCAATGTCAGAATATATTAGGATCAATTAGCATTCATTAGAATTATTTTGTATTATTAGAAACAAGAGACTAAACTGGAGAAATGATTTGTGTATTATTGAGAGTATTCAAATTTCTAGAATGATACAATATAAAAAAGGGTGTTTATAGGTGCTAAGAGAATCGTAATAATAAAGACGTAATATTCTATAATAAATATTTAGATATACTAAATAATTCTAATAAATGCTAATTGATCCTAATATATTCTGACATCCCCTTCTTTGAAACTTATTTAAAACAATGAAATAAAAAAATGAGTAATGCTACCAGCAACATTTGTGATTGGTAGCCATCAACTAGCCATCAATGATGATTTGATGGTGTGAGATTGGTGTGAGATTTCATCCAATGACTCACCTTTCTCTGCTGGTTACATGCTGGCCAAAATGCAATAAAATTGCTGGCCCCCTAGACTTTTCCATAAAAAAATGCATAAACTAATAGAATGAGTGCAAACAAAACTATTAGAAGGAAGCGCAGATGGATCTGCCACTGTCTGAAGGAAGCGCAGACAGAACTGCCGCTGTCTGATGGAAGCGCAGAAGAAACTGTCGGAAGGAAGTGCAGGTAGAATTGCCGCTGTCTGAAGGAAGCACAGACAAAACTGCCGCTGTCTGAAGAAAACGTAGACGAAACTGCCACAAAGAAATGCAGACGAAACTGTCACAAAAAAACACAGACAGAACTGTTGAAAGAGTGGTCAACTACCAAAATAACTGCTAAAAAGATGATGAACTGTCAGAAAACTGCTAAAAAAGTGACAAAGTATAAAGAGATGGTAAAGTATCGGAAGATGACGAAAAATATATAATTTTCCCATGAGAATAAGTAAGTAGTGAATGGGCTAATCAGTTAGGTGAGAAAGCATCAAAGCATTGACAAAAGAAAAGGAAAAAAAAGACACGGAAGAAAAATATGAAAAATACAGTGATTTCACCGGAAGAAAAATAATCTATCCTCCTCAAGGAGGATACCATGGCTCTGATACCATGTTAGTTAGAAACAAGAGACTAAACTGGAAAAAGGATTTGTGTATTATTGATCGTATTCAAGTTGTTTGAAATAATACAATATAAAAGAATATTTATAGGTGTTAAGAAAATCGTAATAATAAAAACGTAATATTCTATACTAAATATTTAGATATAATAAATAATTCTAATAAATACTAATTGATCCTAATTTATTCTGACATGCAGCAAACTTTCAAAAAGTTGAAGCCACTTCATAGCATCAATGTTAGCACGAGCAATATATTTAATTAACTAACTAATCAACTGTAATTTCGGTATATTATTATTATTATTATTATTATTATTATTATTATTCAAATTTATTTAATTCTTTTAATAATTACATATCAACAAATAATTTTGTTTTATGTTATTTAAATAAAAAATATTTTTCTTAAACAAACTTATTCTTCGCATATTCAAATTGGTTAAATTGAGGTAATGAGTGAATAATTTGGAATAGTTAAAATTGAGGGGAAAAAATACTGTTGGATTGAAAATTAAAAAAAAATTGAGATGAAAAAAATTAGAATTAGGAAGAATCAGAAAGAAACAAGAGGGAACAAGATTGAAGAATGGAAATAAAAAATTTGGATTAGGAAAAATCAAATAAGTTTCAACATAAATGAAAAAGATATATTTATCTTTTTATAAAAAAATGGTTATTTTCATGAACTCGTGATTCGACACATTTTAGGTTTAACTCGACTCGACTCATTTTATTAAACAAGTTAGGTTTAAACTTTTGTAAAGCTTATTAGTTAAAAAGGTTAAAGTAAGACTTAAAAAAACAACGAAATTTGTTAGATCGATTCGTTAAAATATTTTTTTGTGTGAAAATAAATTATTCTTAATTTAGACTTTTAACTATTCAAGATTAGTTATGATTGTAGTTTTTTGTTCAAAAAAATAATTTTAGATTGTAAATATGATTATGATATGTGACTAATGATTAATATATAAATGAATTATACTTTACAAATTATGAATTATAAATTTTAAAATGCATTTAATGTCAATATAGGATTTTTAAGTTTATTGTTGGTTTAATTACTCTGTTTGTCCCTATAGTTTTGCAAAATTTTTAATTAGGTCACTGTACTTTTTTTCTTTTTAATTGAGTCCTTACATCAATTTTTTTTATTGGGTCCCTACATTTTTTTCCTTTTATTTGGGTCCCTGCACCAATTTTTTTTAATTAGGTCCCTATAAAATTAAGCCAATTACTTATTGAAAAAAAATTGGCGCAGGGACCCAATTAAAAGGAAAAAAAGTATAAGGACCTAATTGAAAATTTTGCGAAACTATAGGGACCAACAGAATAATTAAACGTTTATTGTTTTGAGTTATAATTCACCAAACATACTTTTCAAATAAGCTCATGGGCTTGTCAGGCTTTAAATAAGCCGGGCCCGAGTCTGAATAAAAACCTATGAGAGATAACAGACCTAAACTTGAGCTATCTATTTACAACATGGATTAGACTCATCAAAGCTAAAGCTCGGCTCGACTTGGTGATAAACCCCAATTTTAGGGTTTATCTTGAGCTTAATTTAGGGGATTTTATCAATTTTTCTCATATTTATTCAATGAAATGGCATGGTTTTATGACTTTCTCCTAATTTGTGCTTAAGAGTTAAAACATACTTTTTTGGCCTTTAATTGGTTAATTTTAATTCACTTTTGATTCAACTAGATGCCTTGATAGGTTTGTTAGTGAATTCAGATTGAAAAGGCTAGGAATGGATCAAAGGAGTGAAGAGAAAAGCATGTAAAGTGGAGAATTTGTGGAAAATCAAGGATTTGGAGTGCATACATCGACGCGCACGTGTGATAGACACGCACGCATGAAGATGAAATCGCATGGCGACGTGTATGCGGGAGAAGAAAACGTCCATCGACGCGTGCGTGTGACCCATGCGTACGCGTCGCAGCTCGCACGTGACCTCATTAAAGGCAATACGCTGGGGGCAATTTCTGAAGCATTTTGGGCCCAATCCAACCCATTTCTGGTGCTATTGAACCAAGGATTGGAGGGAGATAAACCAAGTAGTCATAATTTTGAGTTTTTTTTATCATACTTTAGGTAGAATTCTAGAGAGAGAAGCTCTCTATTCTCTCTAGAAATTAGGTTTAGATTAGGATTTTCTTAGATCTAGTTTAATTCTTGTTCCCATTTACTTTCCCTTGCAATTTGTCGTTGCTACATCTTGTTTCTTTTATCTTTTGTTGTCATCTCCTTTATTTTGTTTACTTTGTTGTTGATGCACTCTTGTTCCTTTTATTTTCCTTTAATGCAATTTATATTTTATGTTTCTTTATGTTTAATTGAATTGTTGTTGTTAATTCTTTGCAATTAGTAGTTGTAGATTTTATTATTCTTTGCCATTTATGATGCTTTTCTTTTATGCCTTCAAAGCGTTTGATAAAATGCTTAGAAGGATGTTAGAGTGGATTTTTTGTGTTCTTTGCTTGGGATGGTAACTTAGGTGACCTTGAGTTGCTAATATCCAAGTGATTGATAATTGGTATCCATTGACAATAGCTTTCACTAAGTCTATTAGTGAGTGGCTAGGACTTATGGATTGAGATTAATAAAGTTCATTTGACTTTCTTTCACTTGTTAGAGGATGACTTAATGGGATTGATCCATGCAATTATTATGTTGTGATTAGTAACAAGGATAGAAATCCTCAACCATCAACCCTTACCAAGACCTTTTACCATTTGAGTTCCTTTGCCTTCTTGTCATTTATGTTTCTTGTCCCTTATTACAAAATTCCAAAATATACAACCCAAAACTAATAACATGCACACTTCCCTGCAATTACTTGAGAGATGACTTGAGGTTTAAATACTTCGGTTACTTTTTATTGGGGTTTGCACTTGTGACAAACAAATTAAATCTTGATTGAGGATTCATTGTTAGTTTAGAACTATACTTGCAACGAGATTTCATTGAAAAATTCTTTACCAACAAAAATCCCACATCACTTGGCCCATTTCTACCCTAGTCCTCAAGATCCTTATAAATATGCCAAATATGTCTGTATGCCAGGTTTATCCTGCAAATACCATACTATCTCTCTTACGTGAAGGTTAATGTTGTGAAGTGTCAGGTAAAGTGATATGCATCGCTCTCAAGACAAACCTAAAAGTGGGGTATCCACAAAACACATGATAAGAAAACACACTAAAGGAAAGGAATGAGAATTTAATGAAGTAGCGTCAAAGAATAGTTAGTTGGAGAGAGTTTTTTGGTACTGTTCATAGAACTCCTTTGCCATCACAAGAAGGAGATCGGAGGAGGAGGC
Organism: Arachis duranensis; assembly: GCF_000817695.3. Classification (NCBI taxonomy): domain Eukaryota; kingdom Viridiplantae; phylum Streptophyta; class Magnoliopsida; order Fabales; family Fabaceae; genus Arachis; species Arachis duranensis. Next base: position 12,908,876 of record NC_029780.3, on the reverse strand, counting down.
TTGCTTCTCAAAGATTCTAAGATTGCGGTCTTGCCACAGTTTCCAGGTGATTCTGGCTATCAATGTTTGCTATCATCTCTAGTGGGGTCTTCACTTTGTGCCCTTGCTAGGGGTGTTCATGGTTTGGTTAATCCAAAAACCAAGCCTGTTTTTTGGTTAACCAAAAATATAGTCTTGGTTAATTAACCAAATTGGTTGTACATGATAAAACTGGTTATTAACTGGTTAGAAAAATTTGAAACAAATTTTTACCGGTTATTAAAATAAAAACCGATTTTTATACTTAAAAAATCGGTTTTTCACCAAAAACTAGTTTTTATACCAAAAAATTAGTTTTTACAATTAAAAACCGGTTTTTACACAAAAATTATTTTTTTACATACAAAAATCCAAATTTTTAACCTTTTTTTTAAATTGAATTTTTTATTTTAAAAATCAATTTTTTTTCTTTCAAAATGATACGAGTAACATTTGTAAATAATAAAATCCCTTCCATTGCTTCGTTCCTTTTTCTTTATTTTCTCGTTTCAGCATTTTCTATAAATAATTTTTTCTAAAGTAAATAATTTTCTTTCTAAATGATACGAGTAACTTTTTCTTATCTCCTTCTCTCCATCTCTCTCCATTTCTCTCCCCTTCCCCTCTTCTTTTCCTTCTCTCTCTCTTCCTCTCTCTCCTCCTCTCTTCTTTTTCTCTCTTCCCCTTCTCTCTCTCTCTCTCTCATTTTCCTCTTTCTCCCCCTTTTCTTTCTTTCTCTCTATCCTTCTTTTCCTCTCTCTCCCCTCCCCTCTTTCTCTCTCCCATCTTGTCCCTCTCTCCTTCCCTATCCTCTCTTTCTCTTTTTCTGTCTCTCCATCTCTCTTCCACTCTCTTTCTTTGCCCTCTTTCTTCTCTTTTTTCTCTCTCTTCTTTTCTCTCTCTCTTTCACTTTTTCTCTCTTTTTCTCTTTATCATCTATTCCTTTTTCTCTCTCCTCCTCCTCTTTCTCTCTTCTCTCTCCTCTTTCTCATTTTAGAGAGAAGAGGAGAAAAGAGAGAAGAGAGATAGAAAGTGAGAGAAGGCTGTGAGAGAAAGAGAAAAAAGAGAGTGAAAAAAGAAAGAGGATAAGGAGAGAGAAGAAAAAGGAGGAAAGAGAGAAAGAAGGAAAGGAAAGAGATAGGAGCGAGAGAGAGAAAGAAGGAAAGAAAAGAGAGAGGAGCGAGAGAGAGAGAGAGAGAAGAAAATGAGAGATAGAGAAAGATAGAAAGAGAGGGGAGTGGTGAGAGAGGAGGAAAAGGGGAGAGAGAGAGAGAGAAGGAAAAAGAAAGGAGAAAGGAGAGAGAGGAAGGGGATGAGAGAGAGAAGGGAGAGGGAGAAAGAGGGGAAGGAGAGAGAGAGAAAGAGACAAAGGAAAGAGAAGGAGAGAGAGAGAGAGAAGAGAAAGAGTGAGGGGGATAACAAAGGAGAGAAAGAAAGAGGGAAATGGGAGAGAGAGAGCATGGGGAGAGAGAGGGAAAGAAGGATAGAGAGACAAGGGAGAGAGAAAGAAAGTGGAGGTAGAGAGAGAAGGGGGAGAAAGAGGGACAGAGAGAAATGAGAGAAAGATAGAGAAAAAAAAGAGTGAGAGAGAGAGAGAGAAGGCAGAGAAAAAAAGAGAGAGGGGAAGCTAGGGAGAGAGAGAGGGAGAGGGGAGAGAAAGAGGGGGAAAAGAAGAGAGAGAAGGGGAGAGAGAAAATGGAGAATTTAATTTGGTTTTGGTTAACCGGTTAAAAATCAATTTTTTTTTTAATTTGGTTTTGGTTAACCAATTCTAAAAAATATGGATATGGGTTTTAAAATTGTTTTATTAAACTGGTTAACTAAAATGTGGTTATAGTTTTTTAACCAGTTAACCACATTTTGATTTTTTTTTATGAACACGCCTAGTCCTCGCTCACTCTATGCCACCACCGCTAGAATTCTACGACGTCATCATCATCCATCGTAGCAGTGATATTAGCTTTGCTTCACACCTCTTTATCAAAGGGGCATCCAATTAGACAATGACTTACTATTTCTTCCAACTTTTCACACCTAGGGCAGCAATCTTCAATTGTCGGGAATCTGTTCTTCAACTAATGGTGCACCGGTAGACCGCTATGGCAAATTTTCCATAGCAAAACTCTCACTTTGGGCAGACACAGTGGCGGAGCCTCATAGTGGAAAAGGAGGCAATGACCCCTCTAATTTTAATTTTTTACATGTAAATTATATGTAAATTTTAGTTTAGTCCCACTTAAAATTTTATTTTATTCTTGTTTTATTGTGTAAATATTTTTGGTCCCCTATAATATTTCATCTAGCTCCGCCCTTGAGTGGACATTGAAGATCCCAAATGGAGGACCACAACTACTTCACTCTACATTGCTCAGGGAGGTGTTCGATTGGGGGATGGAACAACTGGAAGGCAACCTTGTATTCGGTGGAGACTGAATAACACCCGTTCTTCTCATGCTTCTAGGTAAGGTAATCTTCTCCTTCTCTTTCGTTTGTAGTATTGTTGCTGTTATGTCTGTCTAAAAATTGTCTCTGATTAGTTCTATTCTCCATTATCTATTATTGTCTATGAGTTGATTAACCCACTGTAACTCTGATTTCGGGCCTCTTGTTTGGTGAGTTGAGATTGTATTAAAATTTTTTAGCCAAAAATCCTCATAGTGAATCTGGTTACCTCTACCAACCCTCCAAATTAGATCTTTTTTTCAAGATTTTTCTGTCTTCTAACAAATTTCTCCAGACCCATGATGGATTGCGCCCTGTTGAAGCTTTTAGAAAGTTGGAATACCTAAAATATTTGCTTTTATATATTCTGCTGAGTAGTGAATTAGGTTTTGTAAGAATCCTCTAGTCCTATTTGGCTAGCATAGCCATATTAAAGGCCTTTAGATCTTTAAACCCTATTCCACCTTACATCTTATCCCTGCAGACAATGGCCCATCTTATCCATTATAGTTTCCTTTCATTTTCTCGCAGTCCCCACCAATACCTTATAAGATGCCTCTGAATTTCTTCTAGGAGTGAGTTAGGAAGTCGAAAACAGCTCAGAGTGTATATTGGAACAGTAGTGGCCACTGCTTTAATCAATACCTCCCGCCCACTAACCAAAAGCAATGATCTATTCCATGTTTGTAACTTCCATTCCACCTTGTCCTTAATATAGCTAAAAGTTTTTTTTTTTGGATTTGTGAATAACTGCCGGCAGCATAAGATATTTCTTCTGGTTACCCACATGAGGACTATAGAGTATTTATGATAAGGTGTCTCGGTTATATATAGTAGTATTTCTGCTGAAGAAGAAGAAGGATTTGTTAAGATTAATAGTCTGACCACTTAATTTGCTATAGGTATTTAGCACTTCAATCATCTTTTGACATTCAGTAGCATTTGCTTCACAAAAAGGGATAGAGTCATCTGCAAAGAATAAGTGGCTGATTGTTGGACATCTGTTATTTAGTCTTAATCCCGTGAAGTCACCTCTTGTCCTCCTTTGTGGAGCAGTTGGGAAATCCCTTCTACACAAATTAGGAAAAGATAGGGGGAAAGGGGATCACCTTATCTCAATCCCCAACATGGCTTAAAGAAACCATGTGGTTGACCATCCACAATAACAAAGTCGGACACTGACGTAACACACTCCTTCATCCAATCAATTCATTTCTTCTAAAAATTCAGTTTCTTCATTATCTCCCAAACAAAACACCACTCCACTCTATCATACGCCTTACTCATGTCTAATTTCAATGCTAGTTTCTGATTCCCATAGCTTTTGTTTTTGAGAAAATGTATTAGCTCACGAGCAATCAATATGTTGTCACTTATTAGTCTACCCTTAATAAAAGCACTTTGATTGTCACTGATTATCTTAGAAATAATTTCTTGCATACGATAAACTAGAATCTTAGAAATTACCTTATAGAAGATCGAGTTTAGACTGATGGGTTTGATTTGACTCATAGAATCTGTATTTAGCACCTTAGGAATCAAGCAAATTTGAGTATAGTTTAGAGCCCGAAGTATTTTGCCTCTTGAAAAGAAGCTCTACACCGCCTCAACTAAGTCCTTATTAATGACTTTCCAGTAATGCTGAAAGAACTTAGATGTGAAGCCATCGTCTCTCGGTGCAGAGGAATGATTTATAGAAAATGTGACCTTCTTTATCTCTTCTTCTAAGAATCTTCTAGTTAATCTTCAATTTGTTTCAGTGTCCATTGTAGTTTCCATATTAAGCAATTCTTGAGCTGTTGATATTAGGTTTGAAGTGTTGAACAATTCTTGATAATATTCAATTGCAGTCAAAGCGATACAATTCGGGTCTGAGTGGTTGGTACCCGAATTATCAGTCAGCCTATGAATTTTGTTCCTTCTGTTTTGACTTTGGAATTTGGCATGAAAATACTTGGTGTTTTGATCCCCCTTATTTTTTTCATTGAACACGAGACTTTTTTCTTCTAATAGCGCTCCTCGTTCATGTATGCCTCTTCTAGTTCAGCTTCTCTTTTAAGAATCTTTAGCTTATCCGCTTCTGCCCCTTTTTCTTTTTCTAATTCCAAATCTTTTTGCAACTCTTTAATCATCTTTTTAGTATTACTAGTGGTTGATCATTACCAATTGACAATTAAATTCCTACAAGTCTTGAGCTTGTTGAAAAAATTGAACATTGGGGACCTTCTACTTGAACTTGCCATGCCTTTTTCACAAGGTTCATAATTTCTTCACTCTCACACCATTTTTCTTGAAATCGAAATCACCTTTTTAATTTTCTGCCATCAACTTCTGACAATAGCAGTAGGGGGCGGTGATCCAAACATGTATCTTCTAAGTGGATAACTGTAGCATTTGAGTAGGCTGATTTGAGTGAATGAGATACTAGAGCTCTGTCCAGTTGTTCTCTAATGAGGTTCCCTTCAAACTGTCTATTACTCCAAGTGTACTTGCTGCCCTGATAGCCTAGATCTACCAATTCTCCATCATTGATAAAATTGTTGAAGTCATTGAATGAAGATATTGATTTCATTCTTCCTCCCTCTTTCTCGTGAAAAGCTGAGATTATGTTAAAGTCACCTATCAGTAGAAAATGATTGTTGTCTCCAACTCTCATTTTGGTGATTCTATTGAATTGTTCAACTCTATTCTGTTCGGCTGTATGCAGATGCACTGCCACCACATCCCATATTTGTTGCTTAGTCTGGTATGTCCAGCAAAATTGAATAAAGAAACCCTCACTATTCATAACCGTCACATCCATTGTTTCCTTCCATGTCAACACTAATTCTCTAGCACTCCCTCTTAGGTCCATACAATGACATTGTTTGAAACCTGTTTTGCTACAGTGAGCTCGAATAGTCAAAGTAATATTTTTGGTTTCACATAAAAACATTACCTTAGAAAAATAGGATATACAAATCCCTTGCATGCTTATATTAAACATTTTTTAAATTACAACAAACAACAACAACAACAGCAGCAGCAGCAGCAACAACAACAACATCAACAACAACAACAATAATAACAAAGCCTTGTCCCACTAGGTGGGATCGGCTACATGAATCAAATAACACCATTGAGCTCTGTCATGTATCATGTCTATAGAGAGATTGTTTACATGCAGATCTCGTTTGACCACCTCATGGATGGTCTTCTTAGGTCTTCCTCTGCCTTTCTCCCCTTGTCCATCTTTCATCTCATCCAGCCTCTTGACTAGGTGTTCTGTCAGTCTTTTTCTCACATGTCCGAATCACTTGAGACGCGATTCTACCATATTTTCCATAATAGATGCTACTCCAACTCTCTTTCTCTTATATCTTCATTCCTTATTCTATGCAATCGCGTATGACCACTTATCCATCTCAATAGCTTTATCTCTGCTATACTTAGCTTATGTTTGTGCTCCCTTTTGGCCACCCAACACTCTGTACCATAAAGTATAGCCGGTCTGATAGTAGTGCGATAGAATTTACCTTTAAGTTTTAAAGGCACTTTTTTGTCACATATAAAACCAAATGCACTCCGCCATTTTGACCAACCTGCTTGGATCCTATGATTTACATATTGTTCAATCTCTCCATTATCATGTATGATGCACCCAAGATACTTAAAACTCTTAATATTTTGTAGAATGTTATCTCCAATCTTCACCTCTATATTAGGGTTTTCCCTTAGCAGGCCGAACTTACATTCTATATATTCCGTCTTGCTATGGCTTATGCACAGACCATGCACTTTTAGAGCTTCTCTCCATAACTCCAACTTCTTATTTAGGTCTTCCCTTGACTCTCCCATAAGGACGGTATCATCGGCAAAAAAGCATGCACCATGGTACAAGCTCTTGGATATGCTCTGTGAGTACTTTTAAGACAAATGTGAAAATGTATGGACTTAAGGATAATCCCTGGTATAATCCTATACCAATAGAAAATTCCTTTATCATACCACCTTGAGTCTTCACACTAGTTATAGCCCAATCATACATGTCTTTAATTGTCCAAATATATGCGATCCTTACTCTCTTCTTTTCTAAAACCTTCCATAAGACCTCCCTTGATACCCTATCGTACACTTTTTTCAAATCAATAAACACTATATGTAGATCTTTTTTATTACTACCATACCTCTCTATCATCCTTCTTAACAGGTATATCGCTTCAGTGGTAGATTTGTCTGGTATAAAATTAAATTGGTTTTCTGTTACTTATGTCTCTTGTCTCTAACAATACTTCCTGCCCCAAGCCAGTATAACTCTCTGCCCAAACACTCTTATACGTCGATTTTTCAGGTCACGCGTACGCGTCACTGACGCGCCCGCGTGAATGGTGAAAATCACAAATGACGCGCACACGTGGGGTACGCGTACGCGTGGGTTTGTTTGTGCTAGAGGCATCATTGTTGCACCACTCCTATGTAACTCTCTGTTCATTTTATTTTTCATGCACACCCATTTGACACGTACGGGTCAGCGACGCTTGCGCGTCGTGTGCCCTCTTCTTTTTTTTTTGGTTTCTGTTCTAAAATAGTTGCATGATCAGAAAATTAGTAAGAACTCAATAAAAATCAAATAAGTAAGAAAACTACTACTACGAAAAATAACTAAGGATACGAAATTATTGGGTTGCCTCCTGACAAGCACTTCTTTATCATCACTAGCTTGACGGTTAGCTCCTCTAAGGAAGAGGATCATAGGGGCTCAGCTCTTTACCCCTTACTTTGAACTTCTTTCCTGTGTCTCCATAACATAGCTCAATATGCTCTAGAGAGAGGATTCTGGTTACTATATAAATCCATTTTGGATTGCTAGTCAACACCACCTTCATTCTTGGGGAGAAACCTTCAGTGGGGATCTTTTTGTTTCTTCATCCTCTGGGTACTTTCTTCTTTTTGGGAACCTCTTCCTTGGTAGATGATGCATTTCCAACACCAAACTTAGATTTGATGTCAGGAGGAATTTTATTGATTGTTACCAAGGGAGGTTTGAGCTGCAGATTCTGCTGTGTATAATTAGAAGGTTTTTGAAGGGTTGGATCAATAAGCTCAGTCTGCATGCACCTTTCTTCTTCACCTGCTGAATGTACATCTTTGAAAACATGGAAGACTAGTTGCTCATCATGCACTCTAAGCACAAATTCGCTCACTTCTACATCAATCAGAGCTCTTCCAATGGCTAGGAATGATCTTCCTAGAATTATAGAGGCATTCTCATCCTCCCCTGTGTCAAGAATCACAAAGTCTGCTGGGAAGAAGAACTTACCCACTTTGACCAAGATATTCTCAACTAATCCGTATGCAGGCTTCATAGATTTGTCTGCCATCTGTAATGCTATCTTTGTGGGTTGTGCCTCTTGGATTTGTAGCTTCTTCATCACAGATAAGGGCATTAGATTTATGCTTGTCCCCAGATCACATAGGACTTTCTCAAAGGTTGTGCTCCCAATGGTGCATGAAATTTGAAAGCTCCCTGGATCTAGCATCTTCCTTGGCAAGTTATTCTGAATTACAGCACTACATTCTTTAGTCAGGACTACTGTCTCATCTCCCTTTAAACGCTTCTTCTTCGACAACATCTCCTTCATAAACTTGACATAGATAGGCATTTGTTCCAAAACCTCAGCAAAAAGAATATTGATTTGTAACTTTCTGAAGACTTCCAAGAACTTTGAAAACTGCTTGTCCTTGGTCTCCTTTTGAAGTCTCTGAGGATATGGCATCTTAGGCTTGTACTCAGGAGCTTTTGGCAATGTAGGATAAGTGTCAAGAGAGTCTGGGAATGGGTTGTCCGCACGCTTTGGAGGGGCGTGCTCTAATTCTTCCTTCTTCTCCTCTGGAGCTTCTTGTTCAACTAGCTCTTCATTGGCCTTGGTCTCAGAGCCAGCTACTTTACCACTTCTCAATTGAATAACCTTGCAATCTTCTCCTGGGTTCACCACTGTATCACCTTGAAATGTACTTGCAGACCTCTCAAGTATTTGCTTGCTCAGTTGGCCCACTAGCACTTCTAAATTTCTAATGAAAGCTCTGGTTTCCTGCATAACTTGTGCTTCCGTACTTGCCACTGTCCACTTATCACGGTGATAGCCTTAAATTTCTCTCTTGGATTTGGAATTGTGTTATCTGGAAGGCTATTAGTGGTCCTCTGATCAATCTCATTAACTTTTGTAGCTCATTGACCCATTTAAATCTCCAAGTTCTTGATGGATGCTTTGGTTTCTTGTCTAAGCCTGTCAATATTGCTTCCAAATCATTGTTCTATTGGAAACTGCCCTGAGAACTATTGTTGAAGTTCTGAAGTCTCTGAGGTTGATCCTTCCATCCAAAATTTGGGTAATTCCTCCACCCCTGATTATATGTCTTAGAATATGGATTATTGTTGGGATTCCTAGGAGCATTCCCCATGTAATTCACCTGTTCAGAAGAGGGTTGAGCATAATCATAATTATCATTTTTCATAAAGTTACATGCCATGTCATAGGAGACTTTCTGTGGTGAATTTTGGTGTTGATAGTTGAGACTTGCATGCCACCCATATGTTGAGTAAGTAAATTTATTTGCTGAGACATAAGATTGTTCTGAGCAAGAATAGCATTAAGAGATTCCACTTCTATAACACCCTTCTTCTGAGGAGCCTCAGAGTTCACAGGATTTCTGTTAGATGAGTATAAATATTGGTTGCTAGCAACCAATTCAATAAGCTCAATAGTCTCCTCCGGTGTCTTCTTCTTGTGCAATGAACCTCCTGCAGAATTGTCTAAGCACATCTTGGACATTTCACCCAAGCCTTCATAAAAGATATCTAGCTGAGTCCATTTGAAGAACATGTCCGGAGGATATTGCCTGGTCAGTAGCTTGTATCTCTCCCAAGCTTCATACAGAGTCTCACCATCCTTCTGCCAGAAGGTCTGAACTTCTACCCTAAGCTTAGTCAGCTTCTTTGGTGAGAAAAATTTAGTGAGAAACTCAATAACCACCTTGTTCTAAGTGTCCAAACTCTCATTGGGTTGGGAATCTAGCCATAGCTTTGCTCCATCTCTCAGAGCAAACGGGAAGAGCATGAGTTTGTACACCTCTGGGTTCACTCCATTTGTCTTCACAGTATCACAAATCTGCAGAAAATTGGAAATAAATTGATTTGGATCTTCGTGGGAAAGACCGTGATACTAGCAGTTTTGTTGTACCAGGGTGACTAATTGTGGCTTCAACTCAAAGTTGTTCGCAGCTATAGGAGGCACCACAATGCTCTTTCCATACAGATCTGCTGTAGGAGTGGAAAAAAAGACAAGTATTCTCCTTTGTTGTTCATTCTCATTCAGGTTTGCCACATTGGCATTATCAGTATTATTCGGATCCATAGTGGATTCTGTAGCCTTGTAAAATATTGCTTGTTGTAAACATCGCCTGGAAGTTCTCTCATGTTTAGGATCAAAGTCTAAGAGATGTTCTTTGTCTTTGTTCCTGCACATAAACAAACATAAAACAAGAAAAGATGGGAATCTCCACGTCAGAGTGCAGAGAATTCCTAGTTAGGTAACCTGTGTAATGAAATAAAATATAAATACTAACTATTCTAAAAAAATTAAAAATTAAAAAAAATAGATAGAAAAATTAAAACAAAATTAACCAGGTAACACCAAACTTAATTTCAGAAATTAAGGAAAAATATTAGCGTTATATATTATATTTTTTTTAAATATTTTTTTCGAAAATAATAAAATAAAATAAAAATAAAATAAAAATTAAAATGCCTAATCTAAGCAATCAAACAACTAATAGTTGTTAATCACTATCAATCCCCAACAACGGCGCCAAAAATTTGGTGCGGTGTTTCTAACCACAGACTATCCAATAAGTGCACCGGGTTGTACCAAGTAATACCTTACGTGAGTAAGGATCGATCCCACGAGGATTGATGGATTAAGCAACAATTATTGAGTGATAGGCTTAGTTAGGCAAGCAGAAAAGAGTGTTTTGGTATTCAAAGAGTATTAAACAGTAAATTAAGAATTTCAGAAAGCAAATAGTAAAGAAGTTGTGAAATATATATAGAGAAATAGTTAAGGTTTCAGAGATATCTATTTTCCGATTGATTTTCCTTACTAACTATTTTAATCATGCAAGATTTAATTCATGGCAAACTATATATGACTAGACCCTAATTCCTTAGACCTTCCTAGTCTCCTCTAAAATTTATTAACTACCAATTCCTTGGTCAATTAATTCCAATTAGAGGGTGATGATCAATTTCTAGTTTAGATGCCACAAGAATCCTAATTATCAAGGGGATTATATGTCATGTATCCCATTAAATACAAACAATTAGAAATTCAGGATAATATGTTTTCAAGCTGTTGTTCAAGTAAAGAGCTTTTCCAAGTTTTACAAGAACTCAATTAGAACATGGGTCATACTTCTGTTCCACCCAAATTCATAAAATAAAGAACAAAAACAATTATTTAAAATATAAATCAAAACATGGATTAAATTAGAAAGATCAAACGAATTAATCCATACAAATAGACAGAGCTCCTAACCTTAATAATGGAGGATTAGTTGCTCATGGTTCAGAGTCAAAAACTAGGATTGTAAATTGGAAAGGAATAATGTTATGTTGGAATAACCCTATTGCCATTTTAATCCTAATTAATTTAAAATCTAATATCAGAAATTAAGATAATATCTTTTCCTATTTTAAAATCAAATTTGAATTTAAATCAGAATTAACTAACTACTCCGCGTCTTGTAACGTGGGGGACCACTTGGCTTTACTGGATCCGCGCCTAACTTGGGTGCTAAAATGGGGTCCAGAAATCATCCCAGCATTTTCTGCACGTGGCGCATGTCACGCGTACGCGTCAGTCACGCGTACGCGTCAGTCACGCATACGCGTCGATGGTCTTTTTCGCAAGTCACGCGGACGCGTCGGTCACGCGCACGCGTCGCTAAGAAAATCTTCAAATTCACGCGTACGCGTCGCTCCTCGCTGCTATCTCCTTTAAATCTTAAGCTGCAGAAACTCCATCAAATTCAGTCGAATGTTACTTAAAATAAACAATATTGCACAAAACTCAAAATAGCATTCATAGTGGCTAAAATATAATTAATTCTTGATTAAACTCAACAAAATTAGATGCAAATTCACTAGGAAAAGATAGGAAAAATGCTCATGCATTTCTTGTGTCTCTTTTCTCAGTCTCCGTTCTATTACCCTTTCCCATAACTTCATAGTATGACTTCTGAGCTTGATCCCTCTATAGTTTTTGCAACTTTGTATATCCCTTTATTCTTGTAGATAGGTACCAATGTGCTCTTTCTCCACTTATCTGGCATCTTCTTAGACTTTAAAAAGCTTAGTTAACCAACTGACGCCTTTCTCTCTAAGGTCCTTCCAAACTTCAATCGGAATATTATCGGGTCCTACTATCTTATCATTTTTCATCCGCTTTAGAGCCTTTTTTACTTCGAAGTCTCGAATCTTTCGATGTTATTTGAGGTTTTGATTTTCTTCCCTAGTGCATAACCAACCAAGGCTTGGAAGAGTCTTCTGTCCTTCATTAAATAACTCATAGAAGTAGCTCTTTCACCTTTCATTGATTTTCTCCTCTTGAGCCAACACCTCCTTGTCTTCATTCTTTATGCACTTAACCTGATCAAAGTCTCTCGTTCTTCTTTTACGGCTCTTTGCGATTCTATATCTACTTTTTTCTCCTTCTTTTGTGTCTAAAAATTGGTAGAGAACCTCATATACTCTTGTTCTTGCTTCACTTACAGCCACTTTTGTTTCTTTCTTAGCCGCTTTATATTTTCCCAATTATCTGCATTATGGCATAAAGACCACTCTTTAAAGCACACCCTTTTTGCTTTTATCTCTTCTTATACACTCGCATTCCACCACCATGACTCCTTGTCTCTTGGTCCTATCTCTCTAGATTCACCAAAATTTTCTTTTGCTGTTCTTCTAATAACTTCTATCATCTCTCTCCACATCTCTTTCGTGCTTCCGTTCCCATCCCACTTTGCCTCTTCTTCTACCCGTCTTAGGAAGCTTCTTTGTTCCTCACTTTTCATCCGTCACCACCTCGTCCTTGAATTCTTCGTATGATGTCTTTTCCTCAATTTTCGCTCAATGCAAAAATCCATGACAAGCATCCTATGTTGTGTTGTTAAACTCTCTCCTGAAATAATTTTACAATTAATGCAAAATTTTCGGTCAACTCTCCTAAAAAAGAAAAATTCAATTTGAGAGCTTGTTATGCCACTCTTATAGGTTATAAGATGTTTGTTTCTCTTTTTAAAACATGTATTTGCGATGAGGAGATCAAAGGTTAAGAAAAAATTTTAAATAGTTTTACCCTCAGTATTGACTACCCCAAAACCATGACCTCTGTGAATACTTCCATATCCAGTCACTTCTCTTCCAACATGGCCATTTAAATCTCCTCCTAAAATAATCTTATCTCTTGAAGGTATGTCTTGGACCAAACTCTCGAGATCCTCTCAAAATCTTATCTTATGTTGCTCTTTCGAACCCACTTGTGGTGCATAGGCGTTAATCACATGAAAAGTGCCTCCTTCCACCACAAGTTTGATATAGATGATCCGATCTCCCACTCTCTTGACATCCACTATGTCTGTCTTCCATTGCTTATCCACGATAATACCTACCACATTCCTATTCTTCACCTTTCTCGTAGTATCCAACTCTTTAGCATTCGCACCAATCCATTTTGTTTCTTGTAGGCATATGATGTTAATCTTCTTCCTTGTTATGGTATTGACCACCTCCATGGATTTTTCTGTTAGAGTGCCTATGTTCCATGTCCCAAATCTTAACCTTCTGTCGTTCCGACTTTTACCTTTTTCTTTGTGAATTAGCTTATTTACCCTTGTCCGTTCACGAAAACGCGGGAACCCTTGCTCATTTAACACTATACCTGAGCACCAATGCAGCGGCTCTTGCTCATTTGACACTGTACACGAGCCATACACCATTCACGACCTAGCTTTAGCGCAATAACATCTTTGATCCATGTCATGAAGATTCGACTAAATTTTTATGTTGGCTGTTGAAGACCTAACACAACTCTCTTTTATCCGAATTTGAGACCAACTCTGTACCGCAAGTGTAACATAGGTGGGATTTTTAAAATTAGATTTATTAAAATTATATTAATACACAAAAAAAAACTAAAAAACCAATCCAGCAAGAACGTTAGTAATAAAGGGTAAATTATTTTTTATAAATTAAATGCATTATTGTGTGATTATCTAATGTCTACTATTATACAAATTTAATATTCAAGGAGTTACTAAAAAGATTTGATGGGTGAGAATCCGTATAGCTACTAAAATCCTAAAATTATCCCTGAGATTGACGTCGTGCACTAAAATTGTCCTTGAGATTCTAATTGCACCAATTACGTCCCTGAGATTGGAAAAACTGCACCATAGTAGTCCCTGACCCGTTTTCCGTTAACAGTGCGCTGATGTGGCTTGATGACGTGGACCTTTGGTGACACGTGTTGCCTCATGATTTGGCCACGTGTAACGGTATGATGACGTGTCAGTCAACGACACGTGGCATGCTGACGTGGATGGGTATGCCACGTGTCACAATGCTATTTTGCCACGTGTCAGATTATGCCACGTGTCGCAATGTTATTTGTCCACGTGTCATCCACTATGTCATCGTTACATGTGTACCAATTGGTCCCTTACTTTGCATCAAATGTCTCATTTTAGTTCCTGAAATTGAATGTTGTACACCAAACTAGTCCCTTCATCAGTTGTTTCTCTTTTTTTATAAATTTAAAAATTAATAATGTTAACTTGTATCATTAGAGTACATGTTAACTAAAACCAAAACTTTATTATTGACTCTTGTGTTTATTTGTATCTGTTTTAATATTGTTCAAATCTTGGTTACAATAAGTACTTATATTGATTAATAGTGTAATATATGAAAAAACCACCTAATTAAGTTATAGATAAAATGAATTATTATAATTGATAGTATAAATCTATTTTATTAATTTAGTGAGAAGTTAATTATATAGGAAATCGGACATTTTTAAAATTGATGGGAATAATAAATTTATATTAGTTAATAAGTGCCTGATCAAGTATTCCTAAAATATTTATTAAAGTGTTAAATATTAAAAAAATTGTATTAAGGAATATTATTATACTTTTAACTTACAATCTTTATTAAATCAATAGCAATATATCATATAATTCTTTTAATAAAATATTGTAGAAAAAGTTGTATAATTAAAACTAATATTTTAAAAATATTTTATAAAAACACTTGTATTAAAATAACTTGTGAAAAGATAAAATTAAAATTAGTGTATTCAAATATATAATGAGAATTTTAAATTTATAAAAAAATGAGAAAAAACTGATGAAGGGACTAATTTGGTGCATAACATTCAATTTCAGGGACTAAAATGAGTCATTTGATGCAAAGTAAGGGACCAATTTGGTGCACATGTAACGATGACATAGTGGATGACACGTGGACAAATAGCATTGCGACACGTGACATAATCTGACACGTGGCAAAATAGCATTGTGACACGTGGCATACACATCCACGTCAGCATGCCACGTGTCGTTGACCAACACGTCATCATATCGTTACACGTGGCCAAATCATGATGCGACACGTGTCACCAAAGGTCCATGTCATCAAGCCATGCCAGCGTGCCGTTAACGGAAAATGGGTCAAGGACTATTATGGTGTAATTTTTCCAATCTTAAAAACGTAATTGGTATAATTAGAATCTCAAAAATAATTTTGATACACAGCATCAATCTCGAGAACCACTATAGAAATTTACTCAGCAGTGGCTCTTTTGATTGGTGGTGCTTGTCAAGAGACTCTGACAAAAGCAATCATTCAACTCAAGTTCCATACTTCATAAAAGAAGATTCATCCCCTAAAAACAAAAACAAAAAGGTAATGTTTCAAATTAAATCGTAATTTTCCAAGTCCAAAAACAAACAAAAAAGAGACATAAATTTCGTATCCAAACGTTAAGTATGTGGAATTTGTGGAATCTATAATAAGAGTTAGAATACCAATACAATAGGAATATAGATTGATAGCAATGTATGTCCATCTTTGAAGCTTATGATTACTGTATGAATAAAGTAATTGAGGGATAATATTAGTGTGAGAATCTATTTCTATTTTATTATATAAAAATTAGTTTTTGCATTTAATGATAGAGTTGTAAATAAAAATTGGTTTTTACAATTAATGATAGAATTGACGTGACATACTTCTAAGAGTGTTTTTCGATTTATTTCGTTTAACTCTTTAAATATAAGTTATTACGATAAACTAACTATATCAACAAATTAATTTGATTAAATATTTAAATATCATATAATTTATTATAATTTATATCAATTTAATTTGATAATATTTTCTAATTCATTTATTTTAATATTCTGTTAGTATCTTTTAATTTATTAAATCAAATTTATTGTATGTACTAATTAATTAATTTGATTAATTTATTAGTCATTAAATAATAAGTTTATGAATAAAATAGACAACTGAAATACTTTTAACTAATAATTAAATCAAATCAAATCAAATAATATATATTAAGCTAAATTCAAATAATGTGAATAAAAAATTAAATTAAAATAAGATAATTTTTTATTTATTCAAGTTGAGTGCAATAAATACAAATTAATTTTGTTAGATAATTATAGTTGTCTGGTCTACTATATATAGATGGTCACACAAAATTATAAGAATCATAATTTTTATTACTCTTGTTATTTCAACTCTTCTTTTCTTCTTTCTTTTTTTCTTTATGTATAATTTCTTTTATGTATAAATATACCCAAAATGAGAAAGTACGGATGAGTGTTTTATTGATTGTTTGTTTGATGAATATATCTCAATTTAGGCATTCTACTAATGTGGATGGAAGTTGACCTATAACAATTCAAAGTGGCCAATGTATTTTTTTTATAGTATTACTATTAGATAGAATAATATTTATTAAAATGAATATACCCATTGTAATTATTTTTCAATAGAATAAATTATATATTGAATAACAAAAGTTATTATGGATTTCTCTTCACACTAACTAATACTCAATGATGATTTTTCGGTACACCATGTTATCAAGAAATATTAATCGATCTAATAAATTTTGTAATGACATAAGTTTATGAATTTAAAAATTTAAAAATTATTTAAAAAATGTGAAGTTGTAACAAGTAACAATGTTGATCATATTATTTTGATTTTAAGAATGAATACGATACCAACAAATAAAATTGTCCTAAGTAAATTTCAACAAAGACAAAAGTCCATAAGTATTACTATTAATGAAAAATTAATCTATTTTAAAGATAAATACAATTTTTTTCTATAGATTTTCTAACTCGACATGTCGATGATTAATCCACCACATATTGATGCTCTATTTATTAAGGGTGAGATTTGAATTCCAAGTACTTGTTTAAGCAAACAAATAAAATAATCATTCAACCAATCCAAATGGATTAAAATAAATATTAATTATTTTTAATATTTTTAAATTATAAAATATTTATAATAATTATTATTATATATATTTTTTATTTAAATTTTAATAAAAAAATTTTATATAATTTTATATATTATCTCGTGCAGGACACGAAAATATACACTAATTTAGTATTTAAAAATATATATTCTCTCGAATTTTTATAAAGTGGCACGTGATAAATCTATTAGCGATCAAGAAAATTAAATAAAAATATAGATTTTTTTCATAATGATCAAGTATTAATTATAAAAAATTTAAACATTAACAGAGGCTTTTACAATAATAAAAGCCAACCGTCAATATAAATTCATCACATAAAATTCTAATAATATGGACAAATTGAGATCAAGATATGTATCATGAAATCGTTCAATCCAAGCAATCCAATCACACACTCAGGGTTAAGGATGGCGACATGCAATTTATTCTTAGGTATCTAATTCGATCTAATTTAGTAGTGGATGTTAAATCAAAGATCTTTTATTAAATGTAAAATATTTTTAATCATTAAAAAGATCTTAATAATTTAATACATTTCTTTAACATAAAAATTATTTTTATTTTAAATTATCATGAAGTTATATAATAATGTTGCATCTTTTTTATAATTCAAATAGGATTAGGTACCGGTAAATTAAGAACGGATAGGATTAGAATTGATATATTTTCAACACGCGAATAAAATATGATTGAATTTATATAAAAATCTCAATTTGCAAGTAAGATCAGAATTAGATCCAAACTCTATCCTACCCTACTTTACCTATTGCGAGCCCTACTCAGAATTCGCGGACTTTAATTGTTCTAACAAATCTTGGAATTGTCAAAATCGGTCGAGTTTCACCATTTGATCTTCCCTTAACACCTATTAACAAAAAGGAACTAGAGTTTATTATTAGTTAATTTTATCAAATGATCAAATTGTAGGAGTTAGAGATTAGGCCCACTTTGGTAAACAGCTTAATTAAATTTTTTTTGAAAAAATAGTTTAAATAATAAATTGTTATATTAAAAATAATTTATAAATAAATTATTTTGTGTTTGATTTTTTAGTTTTAAAAGTGTTTATTTTAAAAAAAATGTGATAAAAAAATTTTTTATTATAAGAGAAGTCATTTTTTTAACTTTTTTATAAGCTCCTAAAATAGCTTTTTAAAAAGCAATAATTTAATTTTAAAAATTGTACCAGACATTCATACTATTACTTTCCATAAGTCAAAAATTTAAAAAAATTACTTTAAAAACTTTTCAAATAAATCCTAATTTCAATTATGGATTTTTTTTTATCTAACAACTATTCGAGTGTTTTTTGCTGATTTCCTTTTTATATTTTTGATAAAAAAAATTAGAGTAAATATTAAGGTTAAACAGAATGAGGGGATATCAATTTTAATTAAAAAATAGAGTGGAATGCTATTTTGTAAAGTCTTGAGGATCACTTGTGTCATTTACACTTTTTTTTCTTTTTCTTTCTTTTTTTTTGTAAAGAACCATGAAAAGTGATTATGGTACAATGAAACGACCAATGGGGCTCTTGAGTTCTACCCCGCTATAACTTGGTTAGCACGTAACACCAGCACCTCTGTCCCCATTTTTATTTTATTAGCCACGATATCCATTGAAGATGACAAAGAAAATGCTTAATTTTATTACAATACATACAAATCAATGCATACCCTTCTAATCAACCAATTTGAATATCCTTCCATGGATAGAGCCAGTTTTTCATCAGCTAAACCACAACTTCTGAATGCCATCCCATCAAAAACTGAACATGATCACATCTAACGGTTCCAGAGCTTCCATTGAAATTCACTCTGATTAATTCACAGGCGTAACTTAATTTTCTCAGACCATTTAAAGATGTCGGAATACACTTGATCGCCTCGCAGATCTTCTCCTTTGGCCCCTGCCGCCACCCTTATAACATCCTCAATCAATGCAAAATTTCCCATTATATCAACATGGGCACCACTTTGTGTCCCCCTGCCTTCTAGAAAGTTTGCTGGAGGAGAATGCTCATATTCTCTAATGTAAGTCTTAATCCCAAAAGGGTTGAATCTGGTTTTCCCGCGCCAACCTTTCGCGCACATGAAGCCTGTGCTTAGAACCGGCACGGTCTCATCACCATCGACAGTATAGACTCCACCCTTCAGACAGCTATCTTCATCAGGACCTTCTGCTGTGGTATCTATTTCAAACGGAATGTAGCACTCAGCATAGGGAGATAACTTGTAAATATAGGCTCTTTCTGTTGGTAAGCCTACTCCATACATGGAGAAGATTTCCATGTCTGGAGCATTTGGTAGTCTGCATAAAGATTTGGTGAGATATTAGAATAGCAAACGGCAGAGCATCCGATTGGGAGGGTAGATCAGATAGAAGATATATGTTGAAAATTGTTTGTCTAGACCCCATATGTTAAGTAAGATGCAGTCAAGAGTCAACCAATAATAATTATTCAAGTAATACCACGAAGAAGCTAATCTATTTTGGAATGGTACCACCAAACACCAAATTCAGAAATGTGTATAACAAATTAGTTCCTAAATGATATTTAATTAGTCCACAGTACTCTAATGATGAACGATGTTATTACTATTGAATTTGGTTAGTGTTAACAAAAGACATTTTAGGAACTAATTTGCTTGCAAATTGATCTTTTAAGGACTAATTTGTCAATGTATATAGTTTGGGATTTAGCTAAAGAATGTCATAAGAACATTGGTTGAGACTGTTAAAATAGAAGGCTTTTTTACTCTTTCTATGCATGATAAATGTGCTCAATGCATTGAAAACTTTAAAAAATTATGTTTTCTATTAAAATTTCATATTTGTGGTATCCTTAACAAGTGTATTAAATTATCAACATTTTGATCTTTTGGGGACCAAATTGATGATTCTTCCAAACAATCATAACTCAATAATGTAGAGCGACAAAACTACTTACTTTGTCTCCAAGGGGTTCGACCAATATTTGTAGTGTTGATATTTAGGATCATCCAAGTTGTCAGCAATTCCATAAGAGAAATGTGCACTTCCACGGGCCATCATTTTTGGAGCAACAAATTGAAGCAGGTCTATAATTGAGCTCGCTGTGTAAACTTTATGTTCAGCGACAGCTCTTACTCCCTCAACTCCCATGTCATGATATTCGGTCCACACGTCGCGACAAGAGGTATTTGCAACGCTATGACCCTTAATGGCACCCTGTTAACAAGAAACATAGTATTAACTATACAGATACTGTCTGGAAAAGAGTAAATCACCATTTTAGCCCTTGAAAGAAAGATTAATTTGCTAACAAATTAGTTTCATTTGTAGTCTTAAATACGAATATTGATTTGCTAACAAAAGGGGTTCTCACTTTGGATGGATTTTTCATGTGGAGCTAATCATTCAAGTACAAGAAGATAATATCAATCTTTGACGGATCATTTTCTTAGCAAACTAATCTTTTTCATATCAAAATATTAGACTGAATAAGATAATAATAACAAGTTAGCAACAAGAAATCTGAACAAACAAACAACGCTATAGAATTTCCAAGATTCCTTATTAATTATCAAAACTTTAGAAATAGGCTCACTCGAAAGTCAGTCATCTCAATCTCAGTGGAAGGTGCCTCTGCCACATCTCTGCCAAATGATATCATTCTTCCATAGTTAACATTTGTTTTATTTGTTTCTTGGCCTGTTAACTGAGTATTGTTAGAGTTTTGCTTTCTCTCGCTAGGGGTATAGCCTTCCTCTGGTGACCAATCAAGACCACCCCATATAGTTTCCCCGCCTCTTGGTATCATTGACATAGTTGAGTCCCAAGTGCGAGTCATCCTCATTACATGTTGCAAGGTTTGAAGGCGAAACAGATCATTATCTAAAAACCCCGGTGCAAGCGCCCTTGAACATGAGAAGAGAACAAAATTTCATCATGATATTTAACAGTTTGGCCGGCCAGAAAGATTAAAGCACTATAGCATGAACATGAGAAAAGACATAAGTTCTAAATGTGGACATGAATATTTCCTTAAAAAATCTGTAATTAAAAGAAGTAGTTCTAAAGAGGGGAGAGAAGAAATATCTATGCTGGTTTTGTAGCATATGAGGATAGGACATTGTTTCAAAATAGTAGGATAAGATATGAAATTGACAATATAAAATAAAATATAAATAAGTATCAGTGCATCAAAGTGAAATGATCACCATATTGTTAGTTAGTAAGTGACTTTACCTGGCAACAGCAATATCCCTGGCTTCAGCTGAGAAAAGACCTGCTATAGCCTTGGGAACACCTAAAAATGGCCCACCAATGTTTACAACTGCCTTTATATATTTGGAACACCAATCTGATCCACCCCCACCACCCAGTGGTGCTGGTGCTTCCACCCACTTCATAAAATGAAGAAAGTATAGTACACCCATTGAATGTGGAAGAATAACTGCCTTGTTCCCACCATTAGTAGCAACCATAAGTTCTATATTGCTTTTTATCCGACTTAATGCTCGATCACGCACCTGACCAGTTAGTTTATCAATAAAAAAATATAGGAGCATACTCAATGAATTTCCTTGTGTTACACAACACTACAGACAGATAACTTGTTTTTGAGTTAAGTGTTGGAGGGAAAGGGAAGACAGAGAGAGGGTTTGAAGAAGAACTGAAACTTCACTTTACACTTCAATCCCTTGCCTTCCCTCCCTTTACTTCCAAAAATTAAAAGTTACATAAACCCCCAGCAATACCTCAGTGTTCTGAAATGATATTCTCCAATCATATGCAGCCATGTACATGCTTTTCTCTTCATAACCAATGTGAGCCAAGTTAGCAATTAGGACTGCCCAAACGAAATATCCAGGGGCAAAGTAATCAGCAGCTACAAGTCCAGAGACAGGCCTCACTCTTATGCCAGGTGGATCCAATCCTGTTTCATTGTCAAGCGACATGTGCTCTGCCCAGCATGAAGGTCTAGAAAAAATTCATAAAATAAATAAAATATGTAATTTCTTGGCTATATATGGTGACTTCGAAGTATCAAAAGTGCACGTCAAGATGTGCAAGTTAAGAGAGAACTAATTGCTTGTAAGAAGTTAAATTGTGAAAGCTATCTAATACTTAATATACATACTTGATACACTAAAATAAAACAAAAGAACATTTGAAATGCAATTTTTTGTCATTTGGGGTAATTGGAGAGACGAGCAAAACTTGCACTTCTGTAATAATTAATTCCATCAAAAGATTACTTCAGTAGTTTTCAAAAGTAGGTTATGTATGCAAATTTGTATGCTTTTTGATAATGCATTCCAATAATTCTGGAACTTCCTATATCAGAAGTTCAATGGTTGACCATATTGCTGAATGGTTAAAACTTTTTGCAACATCTTTCAACCCATGTGTGCTCCAAAAATTATTTGTCTTTGTAAGGAATAGGAGTAATATCAAGACATGGTATATTTTCAAGACTAATAGTCCTTCCTACCTATCCAATAAAGCGACTGAAATTCTTCCAATCAAGCACTCAGGATCATCAATTAACTGATCCAAACAAGTCCTTGCCGACCCTCAAAATCTGGTAATTAAATATTTCTCTTCCTAAATGATTCTTTGTGGCATACGCATAGCTAATGAAAGTTTGAGGTACAAGGAAAGGCACCTGAAAATATCTGAATTCCTTGCAAGAGTTTGAACTAAGAAGTTTAAAGGAAAAACAGTGACCTGATGGTACATTATTTAACAGGACACAATCTTGAAAACACACTTATATTTGGATGAAAAGTTAATTAAAATAAATATAATTTAATATAAAAAAGAAAAACCAACAACCACCACCTTCAAAGGGAAAAGTTTAATCATCTTAAGGCAATTTCCTAATCAGTCAATAAGACCATAAACGGAAAATTCCCTTTTAATTCCTTTGTTCATTGACTGATTTCACCAACAGAAATAAAGTGACAAAATCCAAAAATCTGCATTGAAGTCACATGTTCATTGAATATCTTACAATTCAAATATCATCAATGCTTAGATGTCTCCGATTATTTCAGTGTTACTTTCAATCAACATCCTCATCATTAATGGAAACAGAAAACAAAGAAGTACCATTAACATTGTCTTGTTTTCTTGATTCTGACTAACCCTCCCAGCATCTGTTGTAAGAATGACCCGTCCCTCATAAAAGGACCTCTCATCAATTACTTTCCACAACCAAACCGTGTTATATATATCATTAACCACCTACCCAAAAAAAAAAAGTCACATCCACAACCACAAACAAGGATTGAAATCCTCTTGCACTGTCTTTCCATTCTCTCTCCAATTAAGAATGGATGTAGCAGTCAATAATAATGGATAAAAATTTGTTCACTGGACTCATCAGTCATGTACCTAAATTGCTCACTCATTTATACATAAAGTTCTCCATTAGATACCTATATAAGTATGACTATTAGACATAAAACAACTCTTAAGTCAGCTTAATCTGTTCCGAAAAACATGGTCATGTCAACCTGTGCCCTTGAAAAGAGCATGCCTAAATAACATTTAGTTAGCTCACTCATCCACTTAAACAAGTGTCTAAGGTTCGAATCTCATCTTGTATATGTAGCAATCCGTTGGCTTGTCAGACCGGAGGATACCATAAGAAACCAATAAATAAATAAATAAATAACACTTGTGAAAACAGCACTCCAAAGATTTTATTACTAGCAAAACAACAAAAACTTCTCAGCAATGTCAGCTGGTGTCAACTGTGTGAGAAAGTAATTACCAACAGAATGAAACTACCTTATTTTGTCACGGATGCTATTTTTGTAGTTCACTCAAAGATCGTTAAAAAAAAAAGAGCCAAAAACCAATACTTTTTCAACCCAAATTCCAGATAACTATGCTATTTATAAACAAAAAGTTAGGTATTGAAATATAAAACACAAAATAAAAGTGCGCCTGAAAATAAAAATTACCTCTTGTAGACTTCTCCAAAGGTGCCACCCCACAAGCGTTTCCTGAAGAGTCCTTCAGCACACTGATGTCCCTCCCAGAGCTCAAGCCCACCGGTGACGATACCGGGCACGAACACCACCGGATGCTTTGCCGTGAGCCCCTCTTTCTTCAGCTTCACCCCCGGCGGGTCCGGCAACGGCCCCGTGATCGCTTCCGTCACATACTGCGGCAGCGAAGCCGGCATCAGCTTGTACAAGAACAGCATCAACCACCACACCGTGCAAATGCACCCTACGAACCAGCAACAGCTATCGATGCAAGACCACTTCCTCTTCTTCTCTTGTTTCTCCTTGCTCTTCTCATCTTTCATCTTCTTCTTCTTCTTGTTCTTATCATTGTCATCTTCTCCGTGTTCTTTTTCTTCTTCTTCTTCTTCTTTGTTGTTCTCTTCGGCTTGAATCTCTTTGCTCTGAGCTTCCGATCCTCTTCTCCGTCGAACTGAAGACATTTTCTTACTACCAAACTCGTTTCTAGCCCAGAGCTTTCTCGAGAAAATTTATCAGTTATTTTCTTATTTTCCTTTTTTTCTTTTGTTTCAATTTCCCTTTTCAGAGTATAGAAAATTAGAAACGGATGAGATTGCGTTTTTCTTCTCTGCAGTTGAATTTTCAGCAGAAATTAGTTTAAATAATAATAAAAGAAATATGAAGAAACCGTTTGGGAAGCTTGGTCAACTCTGTAAGGAGAAACGGTTTAATTATTTTTCAGAGAACTTGAGCGGGGGATTGAAGCAGAGATTGAAGTAGCGTGTTTGGTGGTTAGAGCATCACTGAATTAGTGAAGGGAAAGTGGTCACAAATTATTTGTGTTTTATTCTTTTATTTATTGTTTTTCAAATCTGCCATTAAAATTAATTATTATGTATTTATATATAAATATATATTATTTAATTTATTTTTAATATATATTTTATATTTTTTAAATAAATAATTAATCTTAATATACATATAATATTTTTATATACAAAATATATATATATATATATATATGGAGCTATTTAAATATTTAACAAGAGATTAGAGATTTATGGTTTAACAAGAGCAATTAACATAAAGATTTTTACCGTAACATTTATTAGTTATATCTTTTTAAAATTAAGAGTGAAATTCAAATTCAAAATTTATAGATAAAAATAAAAAAATTATATTATTTGAGTTATAGTTTATTGACTATTAATTATATTATTTTATTAAATAATTATATTATGAATTAATAAATTATACATAAATTTTCTTCTCACTGTTTCATTTCTTCTAAAAAATTACAAATTCTTTCAAAAGTTATAAATATTTTAAACTAAAAATATTAACAAATTTTTACATAAATTATTAATTTTTATGTCTGTTATCTGTTTTTTATTTTAAATTTTATTATATTTATAATTTAATGTACTTCACAGAAATTAATTTAAGAATGGAGGTAACAATGGAGATATGCAACTATATTGTATTTTGACGTGTATTTTATTGTCAGTGAATGTGTTGAAGTCAGTAACCTGCAAAACAGGTTATGTTTTGTCATACCAGAAATGAAAAAATTGAGACACCTGTAAAATGCAGGATACGTTTTGCATAAAACTAAAATCAAAAAGCTGCAACAACCTGTAAAAAGTAGCTTCCGATTGGCAGGGAAGCAGATTGAGAGCTCGAAATGTGTCTCTGTCTCCTGCATGCAGACCGGACCTGCTTTGTTGACCGTGTTGAAAGTCGAAAAACGGAAGCTGTGTTTGGCAGTTGGCCAAGCCAAAACGCAGGTTGCATTTGGCAATCTTTTCTCTTGCATGCACGCCACGTGTTGAATAAGAGTGTTGTGGGGTGTTTAAAATGCAAAACGCAGAGAGAGAGAGAGTTATTGAAGAGTATTGAGTGTTATATGAGGGAGTTACTCAAGAGTGAAAAATGTTGCTTTGTGAGAAAGGTTGTAGGAGGAAGAAGAGTGGAAAGCTTAGTTTTATTTAGTTGTTAAATAAAAAATAGTTCGTAATTTTATTAGACCTAAAGATCACATTATTAAGTACCTGGATTATCCTTAATAAATAAGTTTTCTTTTTTAATTTTATGATAAATAAATATATTTATTTAGATTTTATTTATTTATCTTTTAACAAACAATG
>NC_029780.3:12880711-12882537 GCF_000817695.3 Arachis duranensis | reverse complement strand
TATTATTATTATTATTATTATTATTATTATTATTATTATTATTATTATTATAGAATATTGTATAGTATTTATTATTATTTTTTAAGATAATAATAGTAATAATCTTTTTTTATCCTTAATGTTTGGGGTCAAAATCAATTTTGTCTCCAATTTTTTTTTATTAAAATACGTTATAAAATGTTATAAAATCATCCTTTTGTCCATAAACAATATTTTTGGACAATTTTATCCTTTTATAAAAATAAAAAATATTAAAACTATTAACAAACAAAAGAAACCCTCTCCATCCCAGACGTATCTCTCACTCTCTTTCGGTCTTTCTCTTCTCTCCCTTTCCGCTACCCCACTACCCACCACCACTGCTCCCACCTCCTTCTCCATCTTCTTCTCCTTCTCCATCACCACCTCTCTCTCTCTCTTCACCACCACCACCACCACTTTCACCATTATACAGCTTATTACCTTTAACTCTAACACCAATCCTGCTAACTCTTCATCCATTAAAATCAACATCTGAATGGTTGAACAATATCACCCAATCGGTTGAACAAAATCAACACCTCCGCATCAACATCAATTAAATGCTCAAATTTGAATATTAAGACTTTAAATGAAGAATAGAAGATAGAAATTAACAAAATTATTTCACTTGAAGCCGAAACAATTGGGTATCCAATTACAAAACATAGCACGATGAATATGCTATTCACGTTTACATAAGCTCTACAACCTTAGCCGAACTATTGGGGAAAACGCTCGTGAACATTCTAACTACACAACTATCTTGATATACCACTAATTATGTATCAGCTACAAGCAGTCGATAGAAACACATCACATCACACACAACCCGAACTCTCAAAGACACAATGAGCCAAAAAGTGAAAATCACCAACTCTATATGGAGATGGGGAAAATTACCTCTGCATCAGCATATGCTGATTGCCTCCTAATGCTGCATCGAGGATACTTGATAACTGATTTTGAACGGTACCATCTCAGTTTTAACTGTTTTCAAGATTGATTTCAGTTAAGGAACAGAGAAACAAAACCCCCCACAAAATCAGCACCAAAAATAATTTTAACTATTGATTTCACGGAGGGTTTTGGCTCCTCTTTCTAACGATTCCGGTCGAAGCCGGACTTGTTAGGTTCATCGGGGGGAGGCGGCTCCGTCTTAGAATCGGAAATAGGGTTGGACTGCGAAGGTGAATTGGAAGGTGAAGAAGAGAAGAACAGGAAGCGAAAAGAAGAATCGGCGTGGGCAGCGCAATCGGAAAGCGAGGACATAAAAGCCACCGCGACGCAAGTGGTTAACCTAGCAGCTACCATAGCTTCAGAATGGATCTTGAGGATCTTGGATTTTGGTGACGGTGGAGCTGTTGATGGCGCGGGAGTGGTTGGGCCATCGTGAGAACAAGGCGGTGATGGAATTGTTGATGGCGTGGGAGTGGTTAGGTTGAGAACAAGATGGTTGCAGAAATAAGGAGAGAGAGAGAGAGAGTGAGAGGTAAGATATGATGGGGTTACTGGTGGCCTGGTGGGGGTTAGTGGTGAGGGTGGTGTGAAGAGGGTAATATTTTTTTTTTGTTTTTGTTTTTGTAAAAGGGTAAAATTGTTCAAAAAATATTGTTTATGGACAAAAGGATGATTTTATAATGTTTTGTAACGTTGAGGATGATTTTAATAAGAAAAAAAGGTCGAAAACGAAATTGATTTTGATCCCAGACGTTGGAGACAAAAAAAGTACTTATTATTATTATTATTATTGTTGGTTATTATAGAATACTGTATAATATTTATTATTTTTTAATAATTAATTATTA
>NC_029780.3:12879266-12880665 GCF_000817695.3 Arachis duranensis | reverse complement strand
TATTATTATTATTATTATTATTAACTGCTATTATTTAGAATTTAATAATTATCATTTTTTTACAGACTAATAGAAATTTGTTGTCCAGAAAATTCGATCCACCTGATATCTTTAACGAGGTAACTGCAGTGGTACTAGAATTTATTGGGTTTCAACACGTTTCGCGAGTAGACGAAATAAAATGTCATTCTGCACTACTGAGTGCCTTGATGGAACGCTGGAAGCCGGAGATTCACACGTTTCATCTTCCGGTCGGTGACGCTGGAAGATGTGAGCTATATTCTTAATCTTCCGATTAGTGGAGAGGCCGTTACGGGTAGATCAGACAGCAGTCACCAGTTTTTGGTGGAGAACTGTATTGCAATATCACGTGTTGGGAAAGGTTAATATTGCATGGGTCCAGAAGTTATAATATACTCGCAAATTTGCAACACCTTCCATAATTTCAGCCTCAACTAACTCTATTTTTTGACACAGTTATCTGTCAAAAAAGCACACCACTAAAGATTTTATGCAAGAAAGAGTAAGAGGAGAAGTGAAGATGAAGATAAATGAAACTGTGGATTTAAATATTAGTGTACAAAATACAACCTGCGTTTTGGAATTTCAAAAAAGTTTCTGACACTAACAAAACACAACCTGTATTTTATGGGCTTAAAAAAAATTTTAAATTTTCTGGCTTAAAAAATACAACTTACGTTTAGCCTAAAATAAAATAAAAAAAATGAAAATGCCAAAACGTAACCTAAGTTTAGTGTATTTTAAAATTAAAAAAAAATAAACAAATACAAAACACAACTTGCGTTTTATATCTAACCCCTAGCAGTATAATTTTTTAGAACACGTCCATTTCATGGTTTAACACATTATTTGCTTTTCATAACAAAAAAAACAGCCTGTACTTAGATGTAACTTATCTTAAAGTAACAAATAAACGGAAAAAATAAACCAATATTCTAAATTTTGCAGTTTATATAAAAATAAGTGTTATTTAACAATTGAAGAGTTGTTTAAGGTTTAAAAAAAAAGAGCTGAACAACTTTTATCATTTAAAAAAATCCTGTTCAAGTCCCAATTTTCAAATATTGAGAGAAAAATAAAGTGAATTTTATACACACTAAATTCTTCAACAATATCACTTGTTGTAGAACTCTTTCATTATCAACTAGTATTTTCGCTTAAATTATTGAAGCATGTCTTTCGCTATCATTCGTCCAATGATTTTAGATTCACAAAAATAAATAAATAAATAATATATGATAAGACAAAAATGAATGAGAACGAAAATATATCTTTTAAATATTTTTTATTTTTTTAATTAATCTTTTAAAATATGATTTTACATCATATAAGATTTAATAAACATTTATTTTTAAATAATTTATTACTTAAATAAATC
>NC_029780.3:12849945-12878733 GCF_000817695.3 Arachis duranensis | reverse complement strand
ATTTTAATGTAGGACATAAATAAAAAATTCATAATTGATAGATAGACAATATATTAAATTTATTTTTTAAATATTTTTTAATATATATAAGTTATAATTTATTGATATAGAATTATAGATTATGTTCCTATTATTTGAGCCAGCTCGTGAGCTTTCGTTGAGCTGAGCTTGAGCTTACGAAATAGGCTCGATTGTTAATGAGTCGAGTCGTGAGTCAAACTTAATTTTCGTGAGCCGAGCTTGAATTTGATATAACTCGGCTCAACTCAACTCACTTCCAGTCCTAATTATGGCATAATACATCTGTTAAATTTTGAAATGAAAGATATTTAAATTCATCTGTTAAATTGAATATTGTGCCTCCTATCAGATATTAGTTCAACGTAGAAGATATTTATCTTCTTGAGTAAAGTATTATTTTTGTCCCCAACGTTTGGGGTAAGTCCTAAAATTGTCCCTAATATTTAAATTGTCCTATTTAAGTCCCTAACGTTTTAAATTTGGTAGCGGGACAAAAATTGACGGCTCAATGTTGTCCTACCGTTAAGGATCTATTAACAAAATTGACAGCGAAACAAAATTGAGACAATTTTGAAACGTTAGAGACTTAAATAGGACGAAAATATTGGGGACAAAAATGATACATAGAAATAAATTTTAATTTTATTCTTCAATAATATCAATTTTTTACGGTACATAATTATTTAATTATTTTTTAATCACATCTAAGTAAATTACATTTAATCACATTACTTTCATTCTAAGTAAATTTAATTTTTTATAATTTTACTCTTAAAGATTTTTACTCATTATAAAATGTTTGTAGAATGACTAGTACATAAACTTGCGAAAAAAAAATAATACATATAGAATAAAGTATAAATTATACCTTTTGTCTCTAATGTATCAAAATTTTTTAATGTTTAATTTAGTTAAACTTTATTTTTAATTTGAGTAAAGTATTGTTTTTGTCTCCAACGTTTGGGGTAAGTCCTAAAGTTGTCCCTAACGTTTCAATCGTCCTATTTAAATCCCTAACGTTTTTAAATTGACTAAATGTTGTCCTGCCGTTAGGGATCCGTTAGCAGAATTGACGGCGGGACAAAATTGAGACAATTTTGAAACGTTAGGGACTTAAATAGGACGAAAACTTTGGAGACAAAAACGATAAATAGAAATAAATTTTAATTTTATCATTCAATAATATCAATTTTTTACTATACATAGTAGTCAATTATTTTTTAATTACATCTAAGTAAATTACACTTAATTATATTACTTTCATTCTAAATAAATTAATTTTTTTTATAATTTTACTCTTAAAGATTTTTAGTTATCCTGAAATCAGGGGCGAAGCTAGGTGGTGGGGGGCGATGACCCCCCCTAATTTTAATTTTTTACATGTAAATTATATGTAAATTTTAGTTTAGCCCCCCCTTAAAATTTTATTTTAGTCTTAGTTCATTGGATAAATATTTTTGGCCCCCCTCTAATATTTTATCTAGCTCCGCCCCTGCCTGAAATGTTTGTAGAATGACTAGTATATAAACTTGTGGAAAAGAAAAAAAATAATATATATACAATAAGATATAAATTATACCTTTTATCTCTAATATATTAAAATTCTTTAAAATTATAAAAAAATAAATTTATTTAAAATAAAAGTAATGTGATTAAGTGTAATTTATTTAGATAAAATTAATTAATATTATTGAAAGATAAAATTGAATTAAAATTTAATTTACGTAATTAAGTGTAATTTACTTAGATGTAACTAAAAAATAATTGAATATTATGTAGAGTAAAAAATTGATATTATTAAAAGATAAAATCAAATTAAAGTTTATTTTTATGTATCGTTTTTGTCCTCAATGTTTTCGTCCTATTTAATTTCCTAATATTTCAAAATCGTCTCAATTTTGTCCCTCTGTCAATTCTGTTAACGGATCCCTAATTGTAGGACAACATTGAGTCAATTTTGAAACGTTAGAGATTTAAATAGGACGATTGAGACGTTAGGTACAACTTTGGGACTTTTCCCAAACATTGGAGACAAAAACGATACTTTACTCTTTTTAATTTTATTTTTCAATAATATCAAATTTTTACAGTAGATAATAATTTAATTATTTTTAAATTTTATTCTTAATCATATTATTTTTTTAAGTGAATTTATTTTTATTAAGAAAAAAATTAAAAAATAAATTAAGTAATTATTTATTGTAAAAAAAATTAATTAAAATTATTAAAATTATTGAAAATTTTTTTAACTTTTTAATAAATTTTAATCTTTTCTTCATTTCAATTCTTTTATGATGAATTATTACTTAATTTATTTTTTAATTTTATTTTTAATAAAAAATAAATTCACTTAAAAAAATAAGGTTTAACTACTAAAAACACTTTTGAATTATTCAAACATGACAAAAATTATCTGAATTTTACTATCAACAAAAATGCCTTTAAATAATTTTAAAACGCGACAAAAATGTTCAACAGTAAATATATATTTTTAAAAAATGCCTTAGAGATTGAATTTTGATGTGATTTTTTGTAAACATAATTTAAAAAATGGGATATTATTATTCTTAAAATTTGCTAATTTTTTTCGAAGTATATATTTTTTTGTGATTTTTTAAAAATATTATTAGTTATTAACAAAAAAATTACAAAAGAAATATATATTAAATGAAAAATTATCAAATTTTAAGGATAATAATATCTCATTTTTTTAATTTTGTTTGCAAAAAATTATATCAAAATACATTAGAGATTGAATTTTAATGTAATTTTATGCAAAAATTATTAGAAAAATGAGATATTATTATTCTTAAAATTTGGTAATTTTTTTATAAATATATATTGTTTTATGATTTTTTAAAAGTATTATTAGTTATTAATAAAAAATTATAAAAAATATATACTTAACGAAAAATTACTAAATTTTAAATATATATAATAATATCTTATTTTTATAATGGTACTTGTAAAAAATTGCATCAAAATTCAATCTCTAAGGTATTTTTTGAAAATATATATTTACTGTTAGGTATTTTTGTTGTGTTTTAAAATTATTTGAAGACATTTTTGTCGATAGTAAAATTCGAGTGTATTTTTGACAGTGTTTAAATAATTCAGAGATATTTGGTGGTTAACCCAAAAAATAATGTAATTAAGAATAAAATTTAAAAAATAATTAAATAATTATCTACTGTAAAAATTTGATATTATTAAGGAATAAAATTAAAAATAAAGTTTAACTAAATTAAATATTAAAGAATTTCAATACATTAGAGACAAAAGGTACAATTTATACTTTATTGTATATGTAACATTTTTTTCTTTTTCGCAAGTTTATGTACTAGTCATTCTACAAACATTTCATGATGAGTAAAAATCTTTAAGAGTAAAATTATTAAAAAATAAATTTATTTAGAATGAAAGTAATGTGATAAAGTGTAATTTACTTAGATGTGATTAAAAAATAATTGAATAACTATGCACCGTAAAAAAATGATATTATTGAAGGATAAAATTAAAATTTATTTCTATGCATCGTTTTTGTTCCCAACGTTTTCGTCCTATTTAAGTCTCTAATGTTTTAAAATCGTCTCAATTTTATCCCACCGTCAATTCTGTTAATAGATCCCTAGCGGCAGGATAACATTGAGCCAATTTTAAAACATTGGGAACTTAAATAGGACAATTTAACGTTAAGAAAAACTTTAGGACATACCCCAAATATTGAGAATAAAAACGATACTTTACTCTATCTTCTTTGTTAGATATCATTTTTTTGTGTGATCTATAACTTTGTTTGACATTTTTATGAATAAAAAATTTATTTCTTCTGATAGAAAAGGTTGCATACTTCAACAAAACTGGAATGATATTGTAAAAAGTGTAATAATAGTTTGTGTATTAAATATCAGTTTCAAGTGACTATTATTAATATATAAAGTAATGTTTGAAAAAAGATAGAAACTGAAAGACCGATACTAAAAGACAGAGACTAAAAGATGGAGACTGAAATAAGTTTTATTATTGTGTTTGGAGTAAAGTGAGAGATAGAGATTGAAATAAGAATTAAACTCTAATTTAATTTACACAAAAGATAAAATTAGAATTAATTAATTGAAATGTGAGTATTTTAAGTATAAAATGTTATTAAAGTTTCAGTCTCTCTCCAAAAATTTCAATCCTCTATGTTCCTACTTTTTGAAAATACTGAAATACTGAAATTTTAGTACCAGCTTCTAGGCCAACAAACATAATATTGAGTCTTAATCTCTCACTCTATATTCCAATACCTAAAAACAAACACTATTTTAAAAAGTATACATTTCAAAATAACAAAAAAATGCTATTTTTACAACTAAGTTTTACAACTCATCAAAAACTTTACTATAGTTTACGGAGCTTTATTATGCTTTTTTGCATGGGTCCGTATAAGCTACAAGTTTTTCACCTATGCAAAAATTCACTAGTTAAGTAGTTAATTTACTAACATGCTCTTGTTAATTTGAAATCCTAGAGACCTAGACCAACACATGTATGTAGGTTGGTTGTGTCCATGAAGGAATCGTGTAAACAATACACTATACAAAATGTTAAATCACAAAGATCATGTAAGTTTGTGCTCTGCTAGGATTTCAAAGTAATACTAAAATTGCAAGTAAATTTATGTCAAGTGTCTCAGGTTTTATAATGGCAGCCAATGCTGCCCCTCTAAATACACAAGAGGGAGTGAGTGATGCAGAAGAGAATCATGTGATTTCGTACGCTGATGAAGATATCCAAGAAGGGACCGAAAAATGTTCTAAAAGTTTGGTTGGAAGACTCCTCGCTGACAGACAATTCAGCAGAGGAACATTGAAGGCAGCCCTTTATGCCATTTGATCTCAACCAGAGAGTTTTAAAGTTTTAGAGTATGGAGACAACCTTTATCAATTCTTTTTTGAAAAAGAGATTGATGTTCTGTGAATAGAAAAGGGAGCTTCGTGGTTGTTCAAGAATACATTCTTAATCTGAAGCAATGGAGGGAGAAGTTTTCGATCTGTGATGCAGAATTTACCACTGTACCAATCTGGATTTAGATTTGGAGATTTTCAGAGCAGTGCAAAACAAAAGGTCTGGGAAAGAGGATAGGAGAGACCTTAGGGGAGGTGATAGATATTGGTATTTTCTCTATAAGGAATAAAGAAGAAAGACTGCTAAAAATTAAGGTCAAGCTCGATATTACAAAGCCATTGAGAAGAGTGTTAAAAATCTCTAGCAGCAATAACATAATTACTGAACTTCAACTCAAATACGAATGCATTGGTAATTTTTGTTATTGTTGTGGGAGTATTGGACATGAAAACAAAAATTGTCAACAGCACTTGGAGAATATGGCAGCTGGAAGGGAAGTAGAGGATAAATGGGAGGATGGCTTCGAGCAGACCAATTTGGCAGAAGAGTGAAAGATGAAAAAGAAAATCAGAATCCAAACAGCAATAACAACAACAGACGTGGAAAAGGCAGAGAACAGAAGCCAGTACCTGTTAATTTAATGTTGGAATTTGCAAACCTCTATGTCCCAGATAGAAGTTCACAAAAAAAAAGGAAGAGGAGAATGAGGTTCAGAGCTCTTGTAGGGTCCTAATCAGTAAGAAAAATGAAAGAAGAGAGACTGAAATAGTAAAAGGAGGGGAGGTTATAAGGGGTGGGGGAGAGAAAAAAAACATAATTACAAATCAGAACAAAATGGAGGGGATAACTTTTTCCATTGGGGTGGTGGAGGCAAAAGGAGAGAAGGAGAATCCGAAGAAATTGAAAATGAAACAGATAGCTAGAAGGAAAAATTTGTATAGTGCAATCTCTAGGAGTAAAAGGGGACGGAAAGGAGCAGCGGTATAGCTAGCTATAAGAAACAGTGCTTGGAAAAAATGGCTGAATCAGAACAGGGAGTGGGTGCCACCCAACAATTGGCATCCAAGGAGGTATGAAGATGGTGATGTGGAATTGTCGAGGTTTGGGGGAACCCTTGACAGTTCACAATATCAGAGGGATTAATAAATCTCATTCCTTCGAGGTATTATTTTTATCCAAAACAAAAAATAATATCTCAACTGTGGAAATAGTGCTGCAGAGGACAGGTTTTTAGTCTTGCTTTGCGGTGAACCCTACTGGAATGACAGGAGGTAGTTAAGGTACAAATTTTGAACTATGATACATTCTTCATTCACTTTATCATGGAAAGCCAACAGGAGAGTAGGAAATGGGAAGTTATTGGTGTTTACTTACAAATTGATGAGGCTGGAAGAGATGAACAATACATAGAGCTATTGTAGATTATGGCGCATGGGGGAGACCAAGTGCTAGTAATTGGGGATTTCAACGCTATCAGAGTGCATTACGAGAAAGAGGGTGGTAGAGCTAAATCAGATGCTTCCATCCAAAAGTTCAATGATTTCATTAATGCGGGAGGATTGGTTGACATGGGGTTTGAAGAAGAAAAATTTACTTGGAATAATAGGTAGTTTGGAGGTAATTTTATACAGGAAAGGCTAGACAGAGCTCTTGTTTCAATGGCATGGAGGTCTGAATTTTTTATACCTTTGTCAAACATCTAGATAACTTAGGATCGGACCATAAGGCATTGCTACTATGCTCACACGAGGAAGAAAGGAGATATAAAAGAAGATTTCGATTTCAAGAGCGATGGTGTGAGAATGAAGAGGTTGTCAATTTAATCAAGCAAGCTTGGAGGCACGAGGTAATGAGATCAACAATGTTTAAATTGGCTGGAAAGTTAAAATTTTGTAGGCACAAGCTAGTGGAATGGCAAAGAACCTCTAGTTCCAATTCAAATTTAAAAATCATGATTCTTAAGGGGAAGATATCAGATAAAACAAATAAGGGATAGCTTGCAAATGGAGCAACAATTCGTATTTTAGAAGCTGAACTTGAGGAAGCTTGTGAACAAGAGGAAAGATACTGGAGAGAAAAATCTCGAATACAATGGCTGAAATGGGGGGATAAAAATACGAAGTTCTTCCACTCCAAGTTTCAAGCTAGGAATATAAGGAACAAAATTAAATAGCTTAAAGATGAGGAGACGGCATCAGATGCGATGGGCATTGTTGAAATCGCTCAAAGATATTTTGAAAAACTTTTCTCAACCAGCTTTCCTAAAGATCCTACTGAAGAGTTACAAGAAATGCCTAGGAAAATAACAGCAGTAATAAACAGAACTCTGGTGAGGACTATTTCAGTAAAAGAAGTCAAATCAGCTGTGTTTTCAATTAACCTTTTTTCAGCCCCGAGTGAAGATGGTTTCACGGCTAAATTCTTTCAATACTTTTGGGAGACTATCAAAGGAGATATGGTCTGTGCAGTTAAGAGTTTTTTCGGTGGAGGTAAAGTACTAAAAGCTTTCAATCATACCAATATATGCCTAATTCCTAAGGTGCATGATACTAATTTTTTGAAACAGATTAGACCTATTAGCCTTAGCACTGTAGCTTATAAAATTATTTTAAAGATAATTGTCCATAGATTGCAACCAGTTATGCACAGGGTTATTAGCGACTCACAAAGTGCCTTTATAAAAGGAAGACTTAATAGTGACAATGTTTTGATAGCCCATGAATTTATGCACTCTTTGAAGAACAAAAGATATGGAGATTATGAATTTGCTTCGAAATTTGATATGAACAAAGCGTATGACCGGGTTGAATGGAATTTTGTCTGGGTCATGATGGAGAAACTGGGATTTTGTAAAAGTGGGTAGATTAGATTAAGGAACTGGTGACTACGATTTCCTACTCTGTTACTGTGGATGGTGCACCTCATGGTTTTTTTAGACCATGTAGAGGATTGTGACAAGGCGATCCTCTTTCCCCTATCTCTTTTTATTCTGTGCAGAGGGTCTATCCCATCTGCTCCACAGAAGAGAACGGAGCCTAGAGTTTTCTGGGTTGAGACTTAATCGCAGATGCCCTAAAGTCAGTCACTTATTTTTTGCAGATGACTCAATTTTGTTCAGTAAGGCTACGGTTCAGAATTGCCAGAGTTTACTCCGGGTCTTACGTAACTATGAAGAGATTAGTGGACAAACATTTAACTTGGACAAGTCTTCAATCTTTTTTAGCAGGAACACACCTACCCAAACCCGAGATATATTTTCTGAATTACTACATGTTCCACACGTGGGTAACCAGAATAGATACTTGGGCTTGCCGGTTATAGTGTAGAGGTAAAAAAAATCTACCTTTAATTACATCAAGGATAAAGTGCTACAGAAACTGTAACATTGAAAACGGACTCTACTATCATCGAGTGGAAGGAAGGTTCTTATTAAGGCAGTGGCCACAGCAGTGCCTATTTACACTCTCAGTTGCTTTAAACTCCCAGAAACACTAATAGAAGATATACAAAAAGCCATCTTGCAGTTTTGGTGGGATAAAAAAGGATCGGAAAGAAGAATGCAATGGATTGGGTGGCAGATTACTTGTAGGCCCAAGAGTCAAGGAGGTCTCAATTTCAAATATTTTAAAGCTTTCAACCTTGCAATGCTAGCTAAGTAAGGCTGGAGACTGCTTACAAGAACAAATTCTCTAATCTTTAGGGTATATCGGAGTAAGTATTTCAAAGACTCCATTTTTCTCAATGAAAAAGTTGGCAACAACCCATCTTGGGGATGGAGGAGTGTAGTAGAAGGCAGAAAAGTTCTGGAAATGAGTAACCTATGGAGGGTGGGCAACGATTCAGATATCAGAATAAGAGAAAATTCATGGGTTCGTGATTATCTGTCTATTACTCCTAATATAGAGACTAATTCAGAGCACAATCCTACATGGGTTTCAAACATAATTTTACCAAACAGAACATGAAACTAGATACTAATACAAGAACTATTCAGACCAGAAATTACAGAGGCTATCATAAACACTGAAATCCAATAAGGTGATGATGAGGTTACCTGCCTGAAGGAGAAAAATGGATGTTATTCAGTAGCGTTTGGGTACCACCTAGCATTCCAATTCTCCCACCCCCCAGTAAAGTTTCTGCCAGAATAATGTCAAAATCAGCAACTATGGTATGATATTTAGAGCATCAAATGCCAACCCAAGATTAAAAATTTTCTCTGAAAAATTATGCACAAAGGCCTACCCAACAACGAAGTGAAAGACTTCCATTTGTAAGTCTATTCTGTCAGCGATGCAACTGGTTTCCTAAAACTGCTTCTCATTGCTTCTGGATGTGCACAGATGCTGCTGAGGCTTGGCAAATCACTAATCTACATGTTTTAACTTTAATTGAAGAACCATGAATTTGGTGGAGTGAGCTTGACAAAAATCTAAAGTTTGGAAGCAATTCAAAGAAGAAGAAGAAGGAGCTTGCCGCAAACGTACAACGGCGAATTTGGAAGGCCCGGAACAAGACTCTATTAAAAAACCAGAGATGCCATCCTCTTCAAATTGTTGATTCTACTCGCCACGCCATGGAAGAAGACCGACACCTTCCTTGACTACCCTTTCCTGAAGATCCCCTTCACCTTCTAGTTACTTTACCTTTTGGTTTCCTTTCTTTCTATTAAATTAGGCTATTATGACTTAAGTTGGACCATTCCACCTTTATCTTTGTTGTGCTGTCCGGTTTTGGACCACCCATTTCGTTCAATGAAATTAATTTATCTTGAAAAAAAAAACGATCATGTAAGTTTGAGGACAATGAATTATAGAGAAGATACAAGATTCTTAATCATGCTTGCGTTTAGTTAGAGAGATATATGTTTTGTTTATTTGGTGAGACATAAATTTTTTATAGACATAATGGTAGATAAATACATAAGAAATACATATTTTTAGTGTCTTTTTTTAAAATTATGATACTGAAATATAATGTATAAAACACAAATTTTGACCTTTAAAAAAAATTTGGTGCAAGGACTCAATTAAAAAGTAAAAAAGTATAGGAACCTAATTGAAAATTTCGCAAAACTATAGGGACTAATAGAGTAATTAAACCTTTTTTCTACTACATTATGTTCCTCCCTTCTCCCTTTTTTCTCTTCCTCTTCTCTCTACCACTGCTTTTCTCTCATGTTTCTTCTGCCAACACCAACGTCACTGCATCCTATTCTCTTCGTCATCTGTGTCTTACTTGTCCAAATCTACCACTTTGCACCACCGTTGTTCAGATCTAACTCCACTGTCATTTAGTTTTGCAAACTCAGTTGCCAAGTACGTGCGTAGGAAGGAGAAAGCGCCACTGGCAACGGGGACATCAATTGGGAGAGGAAACTCTGTGAACTCATATTTACAAATTCAGATATGCGAACTCAGTCACCAAACATTGAGTTTATGGCCAACCGTCATCGTGTTGCTCACCGTCGTCGCATTCCCAACTCTACGCCGCCTCTATTTCGTCCCGTCACCTCTGTTGGCTCAACATTCACCTGTTTGTATCACCTTTTTTCTTTTTCAATGTTTCTTTCAATTTTTTTCTTTTTTTTTTAAAAAAATATTAAATTAATTATTGAAATTGAGTTCTTACTGGAAGTAAGTTGGTTTGATGTTGAAATATCAGTGGTGATGATGGTAGAAAGTAATGATGGTAATGGTGGTGATGAAGCATATGTAACTCAGAAGAGAGTAAAATTTACATCTATGTTTGTGCCGTGTGTCTTTTGCATTATCACTAAACACATTAATAAATTTGTCTATATTTATATTTTTATGTCTCGTTGTGTATTTATGTTTGTGTCTATAATCAGATGGAGTAATGTTTAAATGTTTTTTGTGCCACTCATTATCGTTGAATTTTCTGATGGAAAAGAAAAATTCGACAGTAATATTTTTTCGATGACAAATTTAATGTTGTAATCGTCGGAAAATCTACTAGTAAATCGGCCGATAAAGGTCAATGTTAAATCTAACGGTACTAGCATAAATTTTATAAGGTGAATTCTACCTATTCTCCCTAAAGTAACATATAATTTACTCTCTATGATGTGTCACTTTCTAATTAGATATTATCTTAACTTGATAACTAACCATATTTATAACTTGAGCTATTTTAATTTAATGAGAATTAATATCTTAATTATAGTTGAACTATTTTGTAATTAAATTATTATTTAAAATGAATAATTATATAATTTTTTAAAATATTATTAACTAAATTTATTTTTATTTTTCCAAAACTCAAATCATTCTTTCCTAAAAGAACACCTCTTTTAACGTTCAAGCGATCAGTTCTCCTTACTTATTATGGGACTGATAGCCTTGGCAGAGTTAAATATCACAAACCATTACATCTTTCGGACAAAAAAACAGGCAAGGTCATGAATTTTTCCACACATTTCACTTTCTCCATCAACACACTAAACAAAAGCTACAATTCGGATGGCATCACTTTCTATCTTGCTCAACCCAACTTTTCTCTTCTAACTTCAAGATTTGGTGACATCGCTCTCCTGTCACATGCTCAGATGCAATTATTATTCCAACTATCTATCAAAGTAGAAGTTTAGATTCTTATCTGTTTAAAATTGAACAAAATTAAATTTCATAAAGCAAATAGAAAATATAAAACAAAAACTTAATCTTGGAAATAAGGAGGTCACAGGAAAACGATAATAACAATAACAACTACTATGATGGCACTTAAATGACATTGTTAAGGTCTAAGAAAAGGCAGAAATAGAGACTCAGTGAGAGAAAAGGAGACCATGAGGAGGACGATGGCGCTGCTTATGACGATGACGGTGGTCATGCTTTGAAGGATGACAATGGCACAATAGTCGAAAAAAACGGAACACCCAGTGAGGCGGTAATACTTGGGAGGCTCAATGAAAGAATGGAAAGAAGTGAAAGTCGTTACGAAGACAGAGTTAGGGTATCTGATTCAAAGAAAGAAATTTTTTAAATTTTTTACCTTTTTTTTTTCTGCTGTGTTTGGAAAAGAATGAATTAGGAAAAAAAATAAAATTTAGTTATTAAAATTCTAATAAATTATTATATAATTACCTATTTTAAATAATAATTTAATTATAAAATAATCTAATTATATACACATGTACAATATGCATATGTATAAACTAATTGTACAATATATACATATCTACTTAATATACTAAAATTAGATTTTCTCCCGGCTAATAAGGGTAACGTGTCGATCTCTCGTGAGTCCATTTTTCCTCCAAAACGAATGAAATTTTTCATCTATTCTAAATTATTTTATAAAAAATACCTTTATTATAATTATATTATTATATTATAATTAATATTTAATGAATAATATATAATTATACTAAGATAGGAACATATCTTTATTATAATTATATTAAATCAATATTTAATGCACTATTAAACTACTTATCAATTATAATACATAATTACCGTACATAATAAAAAATTGTCTTAATAATAAGTAATTTACATATTTATTTTTATTTTACTAAGGTTTATAAATAGTATTTTTCTATGGTACATGAATCTAAATTTGAGAGTTAGCTCATAATTTTATATTTAGTATTTTTTCTACTACTTCATAGAATAAGAATGTATTCTTCGTTTTTTATTGAAGTTGATCCTTTTAAGGTACAATTTATAATTTTTTATAATATTTTTTATATATTCATTCTATTATATTATTCTTTTAATAATTTATTAATTG
Source organism: Arachis duranensis (assembly GCF_000817695.3). Taxonomy (NCBI): domain Eukaryota; kingdom Viridiplantae; phylum Streptophyta; class Magnoliopsida; order Fabales; family Fabaceae; genus Arachis; species Arachis duranensis. The sequence continues at coordinate 12,866,067 of NC_029780.3, read as the reverse complement.
TTGTTACTCTAAGTTATTCTTATTGTCTAATGTTCTAGTTCGATTGTCTTTTACCACAATCGTTTACAATGTATCACATCCATGAAATACCTCATCGAGTTGTCTTCACTGATTCAGGTTCCAATTACATGGATGTAAGCCTTCAAAGAAGGGGCAATAATCTCTACTTTACCGAAGGATAGTTGGATCTACTCACCTATTATGACTAACCTAATGGAATGTGGTTAAAGTTAGCTTTTTTGGGAGGAGCTCGATTTTTGATTGAGGAATTGCATCCACGGAATTTTATAGGGCAAGTTCAAGTTCCATCCCCTCCATGTTTTTTACGTCTGCCCAAAAATATTCAAAGTGGAGCACATAATGAGATTGAATTCTCTCAGTTTAAGTTCAGTTTTGCTAAATTCGTGACAAATTCGGATATGTAATTTCAATGATTGGTAATATATTTAAATTTTCTTATTCTAATTTGTTCATTATTATAATAATTTTATAACATATTGTGATTTTTTTCAGAAATTACTGGCTTTCTTTTGCATGCATGCAATGCCATTGAGAGGAATAAGGGTTAGTTTGGTTTCTCGGTGTGCCAATTCTATACCTTGCCGCATTGCATGGATAGCGAATGATGAAGCTTATTTAACAAGTAGCGGATGATGAAGCTTATTTAACAAGAGGATGGTTTGAATTTGCACGAATTCTAAATATTGATATTTACGATGTTATTTCAGTTGGTTATCGTTACGAGAATGACTCTATATTATACAAATGACTCTGTACTACACGTGACTAAGGACTAGAATAGATTCAATATTGTTTAAGTAATTTTGGTTTTAATATTAGTATTTGATTAAATTATAATTAGAAAATTTTAAATTATTGCCTCAATTTATATATTATGAGTATTTTTCGTAAATGTACTATTTATAAATAATTTAATAAAATGAAGTAGTGTCAGATATAATTAAGTTTATTTTTATCCTTTATTTTTTTTATTTGTATTTTTATTATATTTGACAAAAAATGCAACCTACATATATATTAAATCGTTGACCTAAACACAATTTATTTGCCAATAAAAATAGATTTTATCTAAAAAAAAATAATGAAACATGAATAATGTATGATTATGTTATTTATTCGACTAGCTAATTAATGCAAAATCGAGTACCTTTTTTTATTCGATTGAGGTCATATTCTGTTTGGTAAAAGTTTCAATCACCTTAATTAAATCATGTCTTTGTGCCTTAACTTATACAGGTAGTAATATGTTACATATTATTTGGTATATCTAAGTAGTTATTTCCCAATCATTTTTTTAACTAATTCTTATAAATATTGGCATATAATTAATATAGATAACATATATACTTAATAAATATCTTTATTAAATTAATTATAACGATTAATACAAGATAATCTCATAAGTATAACCTAATTATAGAAAGAATTTTCATAAAAAATTGACTATTAATTTGAATATAATTGATATAATTAAATTGATACAACCGATAAGATTGATAATATGTAGCAATTATAGCAATTATTATATCAATTATAATAATAATTCACCTGACTTCATATATAATAATTTTTGAATTATAATTGTCACATAATTATACTTAAATATTATTTAATTTTAGATGTTTTATAGGCAATATTCATTATCACATGAATTATCATCATTACTCAATAATAATAATAATAATAATAATAATAATAATAATAATAATAATTTTGAATTTATATAATTAATATAATTGATATAATTCTAATTCTCATTCGTATGTAATAATTTTATTAGTATTATTCACAGTTTTAATCAATATATAATAATAATAATATTATTATATGGACATAAAATTAATTAATTAACAAATTGAATTTAGCTTATAGATTTATATTTTCTACTCAAATTTTTAATCATTAGTGATTTTATTTTTTATATTTACAGTAAATTTTGACTATAAAAAATTAGTTTTGATTGTTTCCTATTTTATTTATTTACAGTCATAATTAAATTTGATATAATTATAGTAATATAAAGCTGCTTCATATATAGCAATAATATTATAAAAAATATTATTGCACGATTGTAGAATAAAAAATAATCATATATATAAAACGAAATAATTATAGCAAAAAAATTAATACATGTGATTTAAATATTTTTAATAACTGGTAACATGAAGTTTAAAAAAATATAATTCATATATATATAATTATATATTATATATATATATAATTATTTAACAAAATTAATATATACGTATATATAAATAAAAAATTATTATAATTTCTAAAAATTATACATGAATTTTTTCTCAAATAAATTTATTTTAATTATATTACAATTAGCTCATGAATAATGCATGATTATATTATTTTAAGAAAATATCTTCATTATAATTATATCAAATTAATATTTAATGCGTTATTAAACTACTTATAAATCATCGATATTTTTAATCATTCTAATTATATCAATTGATATAGTTCTAATTCTCATTCAAGTGTAATAATTTTATTAGGAGATAATTGATGCACACATTAATAGTGACCCATTTAATTTGATATCAATTAGTGGACAACAACAACAACAACAATAACAACAACAACAACAACAACAATAATAATAATAATAAAGTCTACACGATACATGCATTATATTTTTAAAAAGGTAAAATATATTTTAAAAAATTAGAGTATTAATAATCAATTATGATTAATATCAATATCAATAATTAATATTTATAATTATTTTTTGTACTACTAAAGGCTACAGATAGTATTTTTTTTTGTAGAATAAAAAAGATTGTGATTCATAACACTTTTGTAAAGTTATATCGTATGGACACAAGATTAATTAGATAACAAATTGAATTTTAATTAATATATTTTATTTTCTGCTCATATTTTTTCATTAATTATTTTACTTTTTATATTTACAGTAATATTGAATGTAAAAAAGAAAAAAAATAATATTGAATGTTATCTATTTTATTTATTTAGATTCATAATTAAATTTGATATAATTATAGCAAGTATCTAGGATTAATAATAACATGATAGTATAATTTTAAGTTGTATAACATAATAAAAAATGTAGCAATTTATGTATGCTTCCTATATAGCATTAATATTATATATATTTATATATCTCCTCTTTTAGTTCTTTCCTAAAAATATTGGCATATAATTAATGTCGATAACATATATATTGAGTAAGTATCTCCATTGAAAATATTTGTTAACTATTACCGTGTATAATTAGTGTGTGTGTATATATATAAGGATTAATAGTGAATTGTTACAATTATTTATCATCTAGAAAATTCGTACCTCAAACATATAACTTTTTCTGTTTATTATTTTTCATACCTAAAGGATACTAACTACGATTCTATCAACAGTATTACCTATGATAGATTATGTAATGAAAAAATTTAAAAAATAAAGGCAAGAATTATAAGGTTATGAAAAGTCTCATCCAAATTTGACAAGAACAACACGACTTACATAGAAATGGTTCTTATGGATGATAAGGTAAGTTGATTATTTTCCATGATTCTTTCAAGTGATGCTAGGTCCATTTTATAAATATTTTTTGTTTATATTTTAAGTTTATTTGATAAATAAACCCTTGCACGAATTAAAGACAGTGCGATTTTATAAATTTATAAGTGCGTGCTAATAGCCTTTATATTTAATTTGTTTTAGAGTGTGATAATAGTCAATATATTTGTTGGTTGATTTAACTATTACTATATTATTTATGATCACATTCAGTATATATGTCTGATTTATTGAAGAAAGTAGATTATTAAAATTGATTAATAACTATTTTAGAGTTAATCCAATTAATACTAAATTTAAAAAAAAAGCAATGCATAACATATTAATTTTTTATTAATCAAATTATTATAATTTAAATTAATTTTAAAAATAATTTAAAATTATAATTTTAATCTTATCACGTGTATGACACGGGTAATTACAGTTGTATAAACTAAATGTCAATTTTATCTTCTTTAATATACTTCATCACTATTACAATCAGTCAGAGATAAAAATTAGTAATTTAAAAAATAATTAAAAATAAAAAAGTCAAATTTTGTATTTTATATATTTTGTCTCTATGTCTTAATTTAAAAAAATATAAAAAAATTATATATTTTATGTATATTTATATATTATCGTATTTATCTAAATCTGTGACAAAGAGTAACATATAGTACTATATTTAATAATTAATGTCCACGCTTTACACAATCTTGAAAAGGATTTGATAAAATTTATCTTTTTATAATGCACTGAAATCGACTCTTGCCGAAATATAACAAATTCGAAGTGAGATTAAATTTGTCTCTACTATTTAGAATGAGGTATACGTTGTAACACCAAAAACATGGAGCATGGGTACTTTTATTAGGGTTTCTAGTTTCTGATCTAATAAAGGAGAGCATGATGTGAAAATATGTGTCCGTTGTGGACTTGTGGTTTGCTAGGAATGTGTATTAATTCATAATGATGAGAATGATTGCCAAGAACAATAACTGATTTATAGTGTTAAAATTTTTGTTTCGAGTCCGAATGCAAATAATATTCAAGCTATAATGGACGGATCAATTACACAAATTTTAAGGATTAGCAATTTTTCGTAATTTTAGTAATTATTTAGGCATCATAAAGACTAAATTATCTTCAACAAATAAATTTTATTAATTTATTTATATAAATTCTAAAAAAGATATAAATTTGAAAAGCTAAACCAAAATTTTTATATAATTTATATAAAAAATTCAAATTTAAAGGGGTCATTGCCCACTTTTTTTACTATGAGGTTCCTAAACTAAATATTGACCTAAAATAATGTTGTATTGATGATTATTTTTTTGAGGCTTTGATTATTCTTAGTTTATTCCAAAAGTGGATGATCCGACGAATATGAAGGAATTTAGGTCAATTAGCTTATGCAATGTTATTTATAAAATTGTAACTAAGGTTCTGGTGAATCAATTTCGTCCGTTTCTTTCTGAGGCGATTGGTCCGTTGCAAGGCGAATTTATTCCTGAAAGAGGAACTAGTGAAAATATTATTATTACTCAATAATTTCTTCATTTAATGCGGAAGACAAAGTCCAAAAAATGAACTATTGCTTTCAAGATTGATCTTGAGAAGGCGTATTGACCGTGTTGATTGGCGTTTATTGGAGCATTCTTTGAAGGGTTTTGGATTTTCAACTACAACTGTCAGATTTATTATGTGTTGTGTGTGCTCTTCTTCCTTGTCCATTCTATGGTATGGGGAAAGACTTCAAAGTTTCAAACCTCTAAAGGGTCTGAGACAAGGAGATCCAATGTCGCGATAGCTCTTTGTTATTTGCATAGAAAGACTTGCTTGCCTTATTTCTCACCTTGTCTCTAGTGATTCTTGGATTCCGGTGGCTGTTTCGAAATGAGAGCCTAGAGTCTCCCATCTTATGTTTGTTGATGATTTGCTCTTCTTTTGTAAGGCCACTAAGAATCAAATTGAAATAGTCATCGGTGGCTGTTTCGAAAGGAGGGCCTAGAGTCTCCCATCTTATGTTTATTGATGATTTGCTCCTCTTTTGTAAGGCCACTAAGAATCAAACTGAAATAGTCATGGAAGCTTTGGACATTTTTACAAAGGCATCTGGACTTAAGTTGAATTTATCCAAATCGAAAGCTCAATTCTCTAAAAATGTTTCTTAGAGAAGGAAGGATATTTTATCTGGTGTTTCTAACATTCACTTCACTCAACACTTGGGAAGATATTTAGGGTGAATATTAATCATGATAGAGCTGTGCGAAAGACAATTCAAGAGGTGGTTGAGAAAATTTGTGCTAGATTGGCTAGTTGGAAAGGGCGCATGCTAAACAAGGCTGGGAGATTGTATTTGGTAAAATTAGTTCTATCTTCAATTCCGGTCTATCAAATGCAAACTTCCTTTTTCCCCTCTTATGCTCATGACAAGATTGACTCCATGATGCGCCAATTCTTGTCGGAAGGAAATGCGGATGGCAGAGGTCTTCCTTTAGTTAAGTGGAAGAAAGTTGTGGCTCCCAAAAATTTAAGAGGGCTTGCAGTTAGAGACTCGCAATGTGTTAATGTGGCGCTTATTGGTAAATTGGTTTCGCAAATGGCGAAGGATAAGGAGTGGTTGTAGGTGAAACTTCTTTCTCATAAATATTTGAAGCAAAATAGGAATTGGGGATCGGCTAAACATGGGTCCTTTGTGTCGAAAAACATCTCCAAAGTCTATATGACCATCAAAGAGGGTCGTGGATGGCAGACAAGGAGTTCTCTTCAGTTCTTGTGGTATGATCCTTGAAGTTTTTTAAGTATTCTTGCAGATTTTTTTTCATTTGTTCATGTCTCTGATTTATTGCTTAAATTGGATGATAAACTATGATGGGACTTGAAATTTTGAAAATTTGTACACCCAATTTCCAAGGATATTAAATCCTTTTTGGAGGGGGTATTCCTCCTCCTAAAAGGAGTGTGAATAAATCAGGTTGAATTTAGAAACTAGCTTCTTCGAAGGGTTGTACTAGCAAAAGCGTGTACATTTGGCTTGCGCATATAAAATTTCAATAGAGAAGTAACGATAATTGGAAGTGGCTATGGAAACTTTCCATTCCAGAAAAGGTCAAATTCCTCTTTTGGCTTGCATTGCATGATGCCATTCCCACTAATGTCTTCTGTCATAAAAGGGGTTTAGCGGTAAGTGACCTTTGTAATAAATGTGGTTACGAGCCTGAATCTGTGTTATATTACCTTCGGGATTGTTTCACTGCTCGTCATGTATGGAATTCTTTAGATCCTTCTATTGTTGAACATGCTAATGCTTCTAACTTTTGATCCTGGATTACTAGCGTTATTAATGATAAAGAGGAAGTAGTAACTGCTAGAATTTGGTAGATTTAGTGGAATAGATGTAATGATTTATTCAACCCGAATGAATCTTGGCCTAAGAGGAAAATCTCTTGCCTTGCGAGAGCCTTGGTGAATGAGTTGAAAAGGGTGAAGAAGGATAGAAACTTTTGAAATTATGCAGTACAAAATTTTTTTGTGGCAGCCACCCCCTAGAATATTCTTAAGGTCAACTATGATGCTAGTATTCTCCTGGACTCTCTTGTTGCAGGCTTTGGAAGCGTTATCTGTGATCATTATGGCACATGAGTTCTAGGTAGCTCAGGATGTCTGCCCTTTGATTTACTTTTCAAAAATAAATTATTGGCAGTCTGGAGTAGTCTTATGATTGCGTGAGAAGTTGGTTGTAATTTCCTGATTTATGAAACTCATTTTATGGAGGTATATCTTTTGTTGAACAATATTATCAACTATGTTAAAAGTGATAATATGGATATTATAGAAAAGATCATGGAGTTGTTAAGTAAAAATTGGGAGGTGTCCTTCACTTAGGTTAGAAGAAAAGCTAATGTTATTGTGGATTGTCTAGCTAAGATAGGGGCTAAGAGTGTTTATTCTCATTCGGTGTGGATTTAGCCAAGTTAAAAAAAGTATTATTTTAATATTTATATTAAAATATTAGTGAAAAAAGTTTTTTTTTAAACAAAATACTTTTATTTAATTTAAAACCTATTTAAATACGTCTTTAAAAAATACTTAAAAAAAACAAAAACAAAAAATGTTTTTAATATTTAAAAATTATTTTTAAAAAATCTATTCAAATGTAAAATAATTATTATTTGTTATAAAAAATCTTTTTAAAAAAATAAAAAAATAAGTATTTTTTTTCAAAAATCAATCCAAAAGAAAAAATAATTAGAGTATGTCTTTTTGCAATTTAAAATTTAATCCGATTTTTTTTAAATAAATACCTTCAGGCTGATTTATGAATAAAATTTTACTTCCACGTCAAGAAAGAGCATATCTTTTTGCACATACCAATTAAGATCACATATCAATCAATTTATGTGAAGATAATAATATAGACTATTATTATACCTTTGAAAAGATAATATTTATTTCTTGCCCTTCAGAAAATTACCAACAAACAAAACAAAATAACAACGTAATCATCATCGTCTTTGGTAGTTTATTGAAGGGAATGTTTTTATTGAGGAAAGAATAATCTAATCTTTAAAGGATCATATAAAAATATTCTAAATAAATAACTTAAATAGCATTCATACTAAATTTGTTAAAAATATTAGTTTTAACTCAAAATTAAATATATTTATAAATTGGCTTTAATATGGTCTAGTTGAACCAACTCTGTAATGACCAATTTTTTTTGGATAAATTAATAATTTTTTTTATTTTTTGACTTTGTTATATGAATCATATCCACAATCTATCCAAACAAAAAGCCCAAATTTAATTACTACCCATTATTCAATAATATTACTCATGCCCTCTACAATTTTATCTTCTACTTTTTCATATTCATAAATTTTGGAAAAGTTAAAACCAAAAAATAAAAAATAAAAAAATTCTTAATAATAATAATAATAATAATAATAATAATAATAATAATATCTAGCAACAACAATAATAATAACAACAATAATAACAATAACAGTAAAAAGATTCATTATGTAGTATGATTTCCAAAAAAAAAGTATGGGAGGGACGGCGTTGGGAATAGGAGTGTACGCAGATCGGATCAGATATAGCAAAAAATTCGATTCAATTCGCACAATTCGCATGCATCAGATATGATATTTGTGTTTTTTTGTGTCAAATCCGACGATCGAATATCAGATATATCCGCATAATTGAACCTTCTCTTTTTAATTATATTTCTATGTAAAAAATTCAATAAAAATATTTTTTTCACACTTTTAAACTTATTTATTTTTAAAATATTTTTAATCAAACTTTTCTTAAATAACAAAAATAAAATAATACAATATATGTATAATAATTACTAACTAAAACATACAAACAAGTAAATATAATACCAGCACACACACACACACATATATATATATATATAAATTATTATTGTGCGGATCAAATATGCGAATGAAAAGTAAATATCCGCGATACGATTCGTAATCCGACCTGTAAAAAGTGCAGATCAGATCCTATCCGATTCGATCAATATGCGGATCGGATAATATCCACAATTTTCGAATCGGATGCAGATATTTACTGCAAATTTATGGATACGATCCAATTCATGAACACTCTGCTTGACAAATGTATTATGATTCTCAAAAAGTTTCATATATGATATATCATTAATTTATTATGTGGGGATTTTGTGAACCGGTCCTTCCATTTTTTATTAATTTATTTTATTATTTGGTCTTTTAAAGTCTAAAAGATATTTTTTCTCCTAAAAAAATTCTTTTATTAAAATTGCAATATTGATTTCTACAAAAAAAACAATTTAGGTTAATAGTTAATGTAAAATTATTTGTACCAATTTATTCCAATTTTAAGTACTAAAAAATAAATGGTCAGATGTTTCTATATATAACAACTAAAACTAAGCCAAGATAATTTATTTCGTGTTAAAAATTTTGTCAAATAATATAGTTGGTCAGATATAAATAAATAGCTCATAAAGTTTTGGTTACCAAAAATGGAAATATTTAGTAACTAAAGAAAATTAATAAAAAACAGCTATAATTTATTTTATTTAGTATTCATTAATTATTGTGATAATTAATAAATATTAAACAAAATAAATTTTAATTGTTTTTTTTTATCTTCTTAGCATTACTCTACCAAAAAAAATTTTTGTGCTGTATATATATCTATGTATTCCTAATGAGTACTATTAATTACCATCAACAGGAGGTGAATAAAGAATTTCTTGAAAGAATGGTGCTTCAATTTAATGCCAATGAAAAAAGAAGTTCTAAGTTAATTATTTATTTAAAGTGCCTGGCATATATGTATATAAGCATATAATTTTGTTATCTTTTTTAAAAATAGGAAATTTGAACTATATGTTAGAATAAATAATTTTATTAACCCAGATTATCTATATTAAATCACAGAAATATCTCATAATGTGAAAGCGTACCTCTATTCATAAAAGTCTGAAATTGATGGAAGAATTTGGATCTTGTGGTTCTTTCGATCTTCCATAAACAAAATCTTCTGTATTCCTAGGTGGCTGAATTGTGACTCTTTTGATGAAAAAAGAACAACAAAGATGACTTTGGTATATTGGGAGTCGACACCCTGAAGGCCTATTTATATTTGAACATGGCACCTATTAAACCCCAAATCCCAAATAAAATAGTATCTAAAATCCAAAAAATAATATATCTAAAATCCAAAAGATAATTATATAAAGAACAAAAGATAATATCCGGTTTTATTCTCATTTAATTCCAAATCAAAAGTAATAATGACTTATTCAATTTAGCATTTAAAACAATAAATGAGATCACCATTATATAAGTCATTTAATTTGAAATAACATAATTTGTTATTATAATTAATATATGTATTGCCCACAAACAAATTAAGAAATTAAAACAATTTCCTAACAATCTCCCACTTGGGCTATACATATATTCTTTCTTGACATAATTACATCTTATAAACTTTATGCATGCATCTGAATGCTATTTTTCTCATTACTTTAACAATCTGGTCCGTCTCATACATTAGATATGGAACTACCACAGCTTTTATCACATTAATGTCGTGACTAAACCACGACAATCACCATCTTAACAAAGTTAACGACATATATCAAATTTGGATGAGTAATATAGAAATTACATGCCAAGTGATCTCATGCATGTCTATTTCCAGCTGGTCCAACTTTAAAATTTTATTGAGATCAAACACAATACAAATATTGCAAAACGAACATTTCACACAACATGAAATAAACCATCAACTTAATTATGCAGAAAATAATTCAATATCTGTCATCGGACATATAGCATAAAATAAACTCCCACTAAACCAAGGCATCACTAATATTGACACCCATCCGAGCAATGTGCTCATGAAAGACTTTAGAGATCAATCCCTTGGTTAGTGAGTCTGCTAGCATATACTCTATATCTATATGTTCTATGAAAATCTGTTTTTCTTAACCTTTCTCCTTGACAACTAAGAACTTGATGTCTGTATGCTTCGATTTTGTCAAGCTTTATTGTTGTTGGAGTATAGTATTACTGACTTATTGTCACAAAATATCTTTAATGGCCTTTCAATGTCATCTACTATATGAAGCTCAGTGACAAAGTTTCGCAACCATATGCCATGAAATCAGAATTAGAGTACCTAATGATCTCCAAATTTTCTGATCTCCGATAAATAAGCATGTAATCATTTGTTCTTTTTAAATAACGCATTATGCGTTTAACAGCTATCCAATGATCCATATCCAAATTGCTCAAGTATCTACCCAACACTCCCACTATAAATGATATATCGGGATGTGTGCAGACTTGAGTATACATTAAATTTCCTAATGCTGATAAATAAGGTTTGTCATGCATTGTTGTCTTCTCAAGATCATTTTAGGGCATTGCTTGAAACTGAACTTGTCTCTTTTAATTACGGGTGTGTCCTTTGGTCTATAACTTTCCATGCCATGTCTACTTAAAATCTTTTCGATATAGTTCTTTTGTGATCATCCAAGAATACCTTGAGAACGATCTCTTAGTATCTCGATTCCTAATACAAAAGAGGCATCATCAAGATCTTTCATTTCGAATTTGTTCTATAGAAATTTCTTAGTTTCATGCAACAAGCCTATATCGTCACTGGCAAGCAGAACGTCATCAACTTATAAGACCAAAAAAAATATTTATTCCCACTGAACTTATGGTATACACACTCATCTATGATATTTACCTCAAAACCATATGAGGTAATGACATGATTAAACTTGTGATACCATTGACATGAAGCTTGTTTGAGACCATAGATGGATTTTCTCCTTTCTCTGTTGGATCTCCTTAATGACACTTCTTGAGGTTGTTGAGCTTGCTGTATGGGTTAGGATTGAGGAGGATTCTCATTATTTTTCTATATTGTAGCAGTATCTTGAGCAACAACAATATTCTCATTGTGCTCTTGTACAGTAACTGGATCTAAAGTAGGATTCTCATTGTGTTCTTGTACTATAACTATATGTTGAACAATAATAGGTACAAAGACCTGATTTATTGTCAGTTATAGAATTCTCGTCAAAAGCAACATTCCTAATATTTTCTTCCCTCCAAACTCAACATCCTCAAGAAATATTGCATTTCCCATTTCAAAATAGACCTTGATGCAGGATTGTAAAACTTGTACCCCCGTGAACGCTCAGCGTAACCAACAAAGTAGCAACTAATTGTTCTTGAATCCAATTTTCTTTCATGCGGCATATAAAGTCGCACGTTAGCTGGACATCCCTAAATATGAAAAAGCTTTATAATGGGCTTTTTCACAGTCCAAGTTTCATAAGGGGTTTTGTTAACTACTTTGTTTGGTACCCTATTAAGGATGTACGCTGCGGTTTTTAAGACTTCTCCCCAGAGTAATTCAGGCAAGGAAGAATGACTAATCATACTTTTCATCATGTCCTTAAGAGTTCGGTTCCTTCACTCTGCAACACCATTCATGCTAGGTTTGCAAGGCATGGTGTATTGCATAACAATACCACACTCCTCTAGGAAAAAAAGCAAAAGGCCTGGGATATTGCTCACATGAACCGTCATATCTTCCGTAGTATTCACCACCACGATTAGATTTGACAGCTTTAATTTTCTTTCCAAGTTGAAGTTCAACTTCAGCTTTTGAAAGATTTGAAAACATCCAAGACTTGGGACTTTTCATGAATTAAATATAGATACCCGTAATGAGAGTAATCATCTATAAACATAATAAAGTAACATTGTCCATTCCAAGAGACAGTAGAGAATTGGCCACATATATCGGTATGTATCAGTTCTAAGACATCTTTAGCTCTCTTGGCACCTAATTTCCTTTCGATTGTCCTTTTTTCCTTTATGCACTCAATGCAGATTTCAAAGTCCGCCAAATTTAGGGGTCCAAGAATTCCATCCAACACGAGCCTCTGAATTCTCTGTTTAGAGATGTGGCCTAGGCGTTTGTGCCATAATGATGTCAAATTCTCATTTAGTTTTTTTTGTACCCGTTTGTAGTATTTCATTATTATAGGAATTTAAGTCAAGCCTATATAGATTATCCACCAAATGACGAGAGAAAATATTATTCGAATTATAAAAGAGACTGACTTTATTGTCTACGAACGAACAAAAATAATCTGATTTGTTCAAATGAGAAACAGAAACCAAATTCCGTCTAAATTACGGTACATAAAATATCTCTAATAAATCCAAGTAAAATACACTTGTCGAACATAATCTAAAGGTTCCTATAACTTCGACTGCAACTATATTGCCGTCTACCACATAGATGTATCTTTCAGCATCACTTGGCGGTCGGTTCCATAGGCAACCCTGCATAGTAACACTTACATGAGTAGTAGCAACAGAATCTACCCACCATGTATCAACAGGTGCATAACTTAAACTAGTCTCAGAACAAACGAAAGTAAGAATTATACCTTTCTTTACATGCCAAGTGGCATATTTGGTAAAATCCTTCTTCATGTGTCCCACCTTCCTACAGAAGAAACAGGTTGTAGCCATGTGACCACTTTCAGTCTTATCTTGCTGTAGTATCACGCTTTCTTTTATACTGAGAAGATGAAGTCATGTGACCACTTTCAGTCTTATCTTGTTGTAGCCTCTTTTCTTCTTGCACACAGTGAGATATAAGTTCATTTATGGACCAAGTGTCCTTCAGAGTGTTATAATTCACTTTGAATTGTCCAAAGTGTGTAGGAAGGGAAATCAAAATGAAATGCACGAGTAAATCTTCAGACAACTCTAACTTTAGTGCTTTCAATTTTGAAGCAAGACGAGACATTTCCATGATGTACTCCCTTATGTTCCCTTTACCTTTATACCTCATGGAGATAAGTTTGTTCAAAAGACTACTTGCCTCTGCCTTTTCATTCTTAGTAAAGAATTTTTCAACATTCTTTAGGAACTGTTTGACATATTTATCCTCAGTATTGAATCCTGCCTCAGGAATTGAGCGTTTCATGATCATAATGCTCATTCGATGGATCTCTCCCACTTTTCTATTTTAACCTCATTGAGATTTTTCGGAGTGGAAGTGGGTCTCTCCTCTCAAAGAGATATATCTAGATCCATACAACCGAGGACAATCTCCACGGTATCCTTCCAAACTTTAAAGTTTGAACCATTCAGCATAGGAATACTGCTAATTTGTGCAGAAACATTGGTAGCTGAAGCCATAGTTTCTAGATTAGAACAAAAGGAACATGCACTAAACATTTAGTTAAATAATGAAAAAAAATCCATATTGAGATATCTAGAACATTAATTTTCAATCTTTGGATAACTGTAAGTGATACTCTCATTGCAGTAATCAAATATTGTCAAAATTCTTGTCATACATTAAGCCTTTCTTTGGACAAACTTAATGCGCATGTAGAGACTTAAACTTCTCAACCTATTTATTACCGCATATATTTTCTATTAATTGGTCAAATAATAACCTTTCTTTGAGCCGATTATTGACCGCATAATTAATAGAAAAATAAACAAAAGTGTGCAATGCTTATTATTTGGCTAAATAATAAACTTCCTTTGGGCCCGATTATTATCCGCATAAATAATAGGCATTACTTTATTCTTAATTAGTTATCTAAACATGTATTTACTATTAATATGTGTATATAATTCGGCCAAATATAGACCTTCCTTTGGGCTGACCAATATTCGCATAAATTATATATTACCATATTTCTTATGTTTTGAAATAAATCAATTTTTACAAAAGAGACTACTTTAGCAGTATAATCTTCAATCAATTTATTCCAAAACTAAATCTGTATAAAATATGTGAGTATAATAATTCAAATTATTACTAATTTTCTTATGTAACAATTAAAAAATATTTAAATCACAAAAGAATTTAAATCTTAATGATATCTTTTCAGACTTTTAAAAAATTATAATTTAATAATACTATATATATATATATATAAATGACAGAAAACGCAATCTGAGTTCAACGCAAACAAAAACAATGCATACATATAGAAGCGTTTTATACACGAACCAAAATTTATATGTATGTATATACGAACCAATTTATATACATTGACGCACAATGCAAATAAGTTCGTATGCATGTAACAATTTCATATCGTGAACAACATACATATATATTGATTTGATAACAGAAAAAAATAGAAATTGAATATTTTTTATGATTAAATTATGGATGGCTCTGATATCACTTATTGGAATAAATAATTTTATTAACTCAAATTATCCATATTAAATTACTAAAATATCTCATAATTCGAAAGCGTATTTCTACTCATAAAAGTCTGAAATTAATGGAAGGATTTGGATCTTATGGTTCTTTCGATCTTCCACAAACAAAGGTGGTTTTGGTATATTAGAGACCGAAATCTTAAAAGACTTATTTATATTTGAGCATGACACCCATTAAACCTAAAGCCCAAATAAAATAGGAGAAAAGCTTAGTATACAAGCGATTAGGGCTTGTAACTATTACAAGTTCATTAACGCCTAATCCGCTAAAACACGCTGCAACTCCTACGTCACTTACACGCGCCATACAAAGATCCCGCGTTTGTATAACTACCAAATTTAAAAGATTTGTTTCTTTCTTTGTTTTCTTTCTTTTCAAATTTCATCGTTCTTCTTCTCGCGCGTCTTCCCCTGGTTTTTCGATCGTTCTTTTCCTCTCCTTTCTCATTGGTTTGTTCTTCGTCATTGACGTTAGTTTTTCTCTCTGTAACTTCAGCTTCGTTTTGACATGGTGTATTTATAGTTTTTGACATAGTGTATTCTGCAACCTCTCTGTTGTTGATGACCAGTTTGTTCCGAAGGTTGGAATGACCTTTACCACCCTTGAAGATGCTCGAAAATTTTACAGAAACTATACCAAGGTTGCAGGTTTTTCTACAAGAGTTCGGAGCACAAATAAAAAGGAAAACGAGATTAAGAATCAATTGATTACATGTAGCAGAGAGGGAAAATGAAACTCTCATAGCAAAGACTCATTTGATAG
>NC_029780.3:12811359-12849802 GCF_000817695.3 Arachis duranensis | reverse complement strand
AGCAGGGGTGTAAATTTAATTTGTTATCGGGTGTATTTATAGTCTGTGTTTGGGTGTATTATGCAGATCTCTATGCAGACCATCATATATGGGTTCCAATCTATCTGGATCACCACTTCATCTTATAGTACTTGTAAATCAGACATTTTGAATACACCAGAGAGAGTTTAATTAATTTTGGTCTTGTGGACAACAAGTGGCTTTCAGGTAGTGTTGGGTTAAAATCTGCAGCAGGGGTGTAAATTTAATTTGTTATCGGGTGTATTTATAGTCTGTGTTTGGATGTATTATGCAGATCTCTATGCAGACCGTCATATATGGATTCCAATTTATCTCGATCACCACTTTTGGACCGGGATGAGAAGCACACAAAAGAGTGAGAGCATGCATGTGTTTTTTAACAAGTTCATTACACGGAATATCTCACTTATCCAATTCGTCAAACAATACGATAAGGTAGTGTTGGGTTAAAATCTGCAGCAGATGTGTAAATTTAATTTTTTATCGGGTGTATTTATAGTCTGTGTTTGGGTGTATTATGCAGATCTCTATGCAGACCGTCATATATGTGTTCCAATCTATCTGGATCACCGCTTCATCTTATAGTACCTGTAAATCAGACATTTTGAATACACCAGAGAGAGTTTAATTAATTTTGGTCTTGTGGACAACAAGTGGCTTTCAGGTAGTGTTGGATTAAAATCTGCAGCAGGGGTGTAAATTTAATTTGTTATCGGGTGTATTTATAGTCTGTGTTTGGGTGTATTATGCAGATCTCTATGCAGACCGTCATATATGGGTTCCAATCTATCTGGATCACCACTTCATCTTATAGTACCTGTAAATCATGCATAATTCAGAACTCTTTCTCTTTCTCCTCCTCATCTTCTGCTGCTTCTTCTTCTTCAAAAACGATTTTACCATGAAAAATCGAAAAAAACGAGAAAACAGAGAGAAAAGACGTAAATGAAGAAGAAGAAGAAAAAGAGGAAAACGAGGAAGAAGAACATGCAGAAACGAAAGAAAAGGAGAAGAAGAATAGTAAGAGGAAGAAGAACGTGCAGCAAGAAGAATAAGAAAAATTTCAGAAACCATGAAAATCGAAAAAAAAACGAAGAAGAAGAAGAGGAAGAGGAAGAGGAAGAGGAAGAGGAAGAGGAAGAGGAGAAGAAGAAGAAGAAGAAGACGAAGAGAACCGTTTGAGTGGGGCGCGTGTAGTTACGCTCCATTCAAAATGAGTTAATGCGCGTGTTAATGAAGTTTGGGCTGATAACTTGTAAAACTTGTACGGCCTAAAGAACAAAAGATAATATATAAAATCCAAAAGATAATTATCTAAAATCCAAAAGATAATTATATAAAATAGTATCTAAAATCCAAAAGATAATATATCTAAAATCCAAAAGATAATTATCTAAAGACAAAAGATAATATCCGATTTTATTCTCATTTAATTCCAAATCAAAAGTAATAATAACTTATTCAATTTAGCATTTAAAACAATAAATGAGATTACCATTATATAAGTCATTTAATTTAAAATAGCATAATTTGTGATTATAATTAATATATGTATTGCCCATAAACAAATTAAAAAATTAAAATAATTTTCTAACACTATACAGATAATCTTATTGTTAAGAATTTTTATTTATATTAAGTTATTAACTAAAAACAATCAGACTTGTATCTTTGATTTAAATTTCAGTATATCTTAAAAATATTAGATATCTGTATGATCTTGCTAATCAATTTAAATTAACACAGCAAGTAGATATCTCTTTTGTTTATCGATGGTTTGAGATTTTATTTGTAATTTTAATTAAATTTAAATAAAAAATCATTTTAAATGAACAAAATAAATTGAAATAAGGTTTTGATATCCACTCAAAAATAGATTTGGTCACAAAATAATCTCTATACGAAATGCCCTACACAATCTTTAATAATCTGTTATTAGAATTAGAGATGCCAGGGCAGCTACTCTCTTCCACCCCAATGCCCCATAACAATTATAAATTAAATCAATCTAACTTAATATAACGCAATTCAATATAATCTAATATGATTCAACATAATCTAACTTTCAAACTAAATATGCATAACATATTCATTACAAAAGAAACAATCATTTAAAAGAAAATAATATAAATTAAAAATTAAAAAATCATATTTAATAATATTTTTTATTATAAATTAAAAAAATCATTATTTAAAAAAAAACAGTTTATTTGTGAATACTCTTGTGTACTTCTTTATATACTTTAAAAATGATTATAACAATTGTCAATTTGTCATAACTTAAAAATTTGAGTCAGCTAATTATTTACGAAAGAATTCGAAGTAAAATTTACTGGAAGTACGATGAACTTTATAAAATTAACAAGGTTTGTTAGGGTGTGCGGTGAGATAATCTTAAACAAAAAAAGTAGCAGTGTTAAAATTTTTGTTTGGATTACGAATGCAAATAATATTCAAGCTATAATGGACGGATCAATTACACAAATTTCAGAGGTCAACAATTTTTAATAATTTTGATAATTATTTAGTATCATAAATATTAAATTATAATAAATTTTATTAATTTATTTGTATAAATTTTAAAAATATATAAATATAAATTATATATTTTTTGTATGTAAATATTTGTACATATGAATATAAATTAAGAGATTATTGTCCACCTTCTTCGTAACTAGGTTTATGGATTAAATATTGACTTAAAATAATATTTTATGTAATATTTTTAAATCAATTATTTAAAATAAGAGAGTGGTTTGGAATTAAAGTGGTGTCTATACATGCGCTA
Source organism: Arachis duranensis (assembly GCF_000817695.3). NCBI lineage: Eukaryota > Viridiplantae > Streptophyta > Magnoliopsida > Fabales > Fabaceae > Arachis > Arachis duranensis. Next base: position 12,846,993 of record NC_029780.3, on the reverse strand, counting down.
CAGTGTTAGACTATATGTCCATATGAATGGAATGTCAAAATACTCCATTTATTAAATAAATTCTCAGTAATTGTTGCATGAGGTTCATCACTTTATTGTTTATCTGGTATTGTTGAAATTTTCAAACTATTTAAAAAATAACATATTCTTGGACACATAAATTTACAAGGTCAGAGTAATTATAATTGGTGGAGAAGAATTGAAACGTGATTAAAATAAAAATTAAAATAACAAAAAAATTTTCATTGTGATTTTCAATTTGAACAAATACAAATATTAAATTTTCAATTGATTTATATTTAATTTTTTTTTACATATCTTTGTTGTAAGTTGTAACATGAACTAATAAATTGGTATATTCAAGAAAAAATCTACCAACAAATTATTATTTTTATCGGAAAAAAATAAAGAATCAAAATCTGGAATATCTCCTGGAATCACAAGATCAGCAAGACACTCTGGTAAATCGTTTGAGTCGTTTTCTTTCTGTTGATCAGAAATTTCTAAAGTAGTAAATTTGAAACCTTTGCGATCTGATGGATAACTTCTTGCTATTCGTAGATTCTTAGTCCTTGACTTTTTCATTATCTTTTGTGGGTATAAGGTGGCCAAAGTTTGCAATAGTATATCCTTATTTCTAGTATTGTAATGATGCCTTGATCTCATTGTTCAATCTTTAATTATTGTCTAATTGATAAGTTTGAATTTCTGATAAGAAACAAACAATTTGTGACTGATTAACTCTCGAGTGTCGATTTGCCGAATTAGAAGATATAGTGAGAGAAAAAAAGGTAACGAATAATTTGTGAACATATACAATCAATTTATTAGGTAATTCAATCAATTTATTAGGTAAAGATAATAATGTAAACTTGACTTTATTGTAATTTTGTTATTGTTATCTTATCTTATCTAAAGGTTCTGAAAATCGGACTGGTCAATAAATCGGTAAAATTATCAATTTACTAATTTGATCTAGATTTAACCAGAATACAACCGATTTAATTAAATATTAAAAAAATATTAAAAAATCTATATATAATTTTAAATATATAAAGTCATCCTATAATCTTTTATCGATAGAACTGAGATGCTCTCAGTTTCAAATTTTCATACTTTCTAAAACCAAAATAAATAAATTAATAAAAAAAATTTCAACTAAATAAAGAAACTCTTCATCACAAATCATAATTAACAACAACTCAGACAATCCAAAAAATTAACAAATTATTCCAAAATCATTCTAATAAATAACTCAAAATCATTATAATCAACAGAAAAAACAAAAACAAAAACAGCAACTCACAATGGTTACAATCAACCAAGATAAAAGGATTCAACAGCGACAAAAGTTCTGTCCGGAAATCAGACTCCAAAATCAACAGAAGAGCAATTCAGAATCTGAGTATCATTATAATCAACTCCAGTTTCATAAACATTGGCAAATCAAAATAAAATAACAAATTCACAAAATCAGTAACACAAAACATCAGAGGATCAATAACAAATTCTATCCAAAAAATTTAACAAAATAAACACAAGTTTCATAAACATTGGCAACTCATAATAAAATAACAAATTCACAAAATCAGTAACTCAGAATGACAAACCCTAGATTAGCAACTTAATTATTAACAGTAAAACCAACAAACACAGAGGAGACGAGGAGGAGGCAGCGACACCGGCGAACACAGTATTATCAAAATCCAGGTCACAGTGCTTACCGGCGGCGAGGAAGAAAGGGAGTGACGGCGATGACAGAGGAGACGGCGACACCGGCAAACACAGAGAGAGAGAGCTCGAACACAGGAGACAACGATGGCCACAGAGCTTCCACACGACGGCGAGGAAGCTTCCTACGATGGCGACACAGCTTCCTAGGATGGTGACAGATCTTCCTATAACGGCGACACAGCTCCTGCGACGGCGACGGAGCTTCCGCACGCGACGCCCCTACCTAGCGGAGACGAGTTCGGCGATGACAATGAAGCGTGGTTGCGGGGCTCTAGGGGCTGCGGGGCGCGGTGGCTAGGGGCCTGGGGGGCTAGGGTTCTTTGTGCCTTCAATTTAAAATTTGCAGTTCAGTTTCAGAGAGAAGAGAGGAATGGGGTTGGGAGCGTTGGGGATTTAGGGTTCTTTTATTAATTTTTTTTAAGAATTTAAAACGGCGCCGTTTGAACTTTAGAGGGGAGGGGGGGAGGGGATTCTAAACCGAAAACCTTGTAAAAAATCGACTAATTTTAACAATTCACCGGTTAACGCCGGCTCGACTGATATTTTGACCGATTTTTTATCTGATAATTTAGAGAGCTAACCGAATCGGATTAATGACCGATTTTCAATTAATTCGATTGAATCAACTAATCAGTTCGATTTTTAGAACTATGATCTTATCTTAAAAATAAAAAATTTGAACTATGGATATTTTTGTTGTTAATAAATCTTATTTATATTAATTGAAATCAAATCAATGTAGTATCTTTGATTCAAATTTCAATTTATCTTAAACATTAGATAACTTTTTTATTCATGGATGGTTAGTTGAGATTTTACTTGTAATTTTATTTAAATTTAATTCAAAAGATAATTTTAAATGAACAAAATAAACTAAAATAAATTTTTGATATCCACTTGAAATAGAGATTTTGTCTAAAAAATAAAGTCCTAACTCAAAAATCTTAAAAAAATTCTAAATCTCTATGTGTGAAAACTCTACACAATTCTTAATCTTCTGCTATTAAAAGCTATATGTTAATGGTTTTCATGGTTTAATAGAATATTAAAAATTTTTACGTACTAGTTACGCTAAAATTTAAAAAACAAAAGAGAAGTGCAGAGATATTATTTCAAACAAATGCAGCAAGTGAATAAAACCCCACAAAAAAAATTAATTAGAATATGTCTTTTTTGTCGTTTAAAATTAAATCCAATTTTTTATTTTTTTAATAAATACCTTCAGGCTGATTTATGAATGAAATTTTTCTTCTACGTCAAGAAAGAGCATGTCTTTTTGCACATATCAATTAAGATCACATATCAATCAATTTATGTAAAGATAATAATGTAGACCATTATTATATCTTTGAAAAGAAGATATTTGTTTCTTGCCCTTGAGAAAATTACCAACAAACAAAACAAAACTATTTGAAATTACAATCTTGATTTCTACAAGAAACTATTTAGGTTAATAGTTAATGTGAAACTATTTGTACCAATTTATTCGAGCTTTAGGTACTACAAAATAAATTATCAGATGTTTTTATATATAACAACTAAAACTAAGCCAAGATAATTTATTTCGTATTAAGAATTTTGTCAAATAATATAGTTGATCAGATATAAAGGCAAATTCTGTGGTGCCCATAATTTTGGTATCAAAATTACTAAATTTGTCTTTTATGGTAAGTTTTAAATATTAAAAAATTATTTACTTTTATATTTTTTAATTTAAATATTAATTTTTGAAAAATTATAAAGAGTCAATGGAATATTTGAACAATGTGTACAATGGAGGTTTAAGGAGTATTAGAGATATAATCATTAGTGTTACCTTTTCCCATCAGTAGGTCAAGAGTTCGATCATTGGTGAACTCCAAAATCAGTTTAAACTTTTGGGATGAATGGTTTCATGCTCGGATGATTATTCTGGATAATATGAGTGATGTTTATTTTGTAACTCAATAGCCCATTGTACACATTGTACACTTAGACCATTGACTCTCTAGCACTATTCTTAATTTTTATCTCTTTTTAGTAAATCAGACAAATTTATATAGGCATCGTACATAAATACCTGAGAAAGTTTTAGTTACCAAAAAAAATTGTTTGTGCTGTATATATTTATGTATCCACAATGAGTGCTATCAATTGCTATGAACACAAAGTGAATAAAGAACTCTTGAAAGAAGGGTGTTTCAATTTAATGCTGATGACAAGAGAAGTTCAAGTTAATTATAATTTAATGCGTGTATATATAAGTCATATAATTTTGTTATCTTATCTAACAATAAGAGATTTGAACCATCCGATTTAGATAATCTTATTATCTTCCAACGTAATAAAATAACATCATTTTTTATTTCCGATGAGATATTCGAATTAAAGATAAAAATTAGGATTACTCAATTCATATGGATAGATTTATGTTTATATAAATTAAGGCAATTTAATGATTTTACATATACTGCCACATTTATTAGGGGAAAATGAGGTTAACAAGTTACAGAAATTAAAAATAAAGTGCAGGGACCCGATTATTTTAAACAAATGCAGGCAGTAAACCCAAAAAGGAGACAAATAATTTGAGCGTGTCCTTTTGCCGTATTAAAATTAAATCCAGTTCTTTTTTTCCTTTTTTAATAAACACCTTCAGGCTGATTTATGAATAAAATTTTTATTCCTCGTCAAGAAAGAGCATATCTTTCCATACATAAAGAAATAGATGAAACTAGAGAACGAGTAAAAGAATAAAACATAATACAAATACAAATAAACATTGAAAATTTTCTGTAGAATCAACTTAGCATTGGATGGATTATCAACCCTAAATCAATTTACCATTTCTAGTAATTGCAGTCAAATCAAGGCTACACAAGTTCAATGAATGCCATAGGTGCATTATCGCCCCGCCTCGGTAGGGTTCTTATGATTCTTGTATAACCCCCATTTCTTTCACCATATCGCTCTGGAACCTCTGCAAATAAAGCATGAACAATCTGCTTCTCATAGATGAAGCCGAGGGCTTGCCTCCTTTTATGAAGAGAACCATCCTTGGCCAAAGTGATCATCTTATCGACATACTTCCTAATTGCGCTGGCTCTTGCCCTGGTGGTTTTGATGCGACCGTATTTAAGGAGCTGAGTTGTAAGTCCTCGAATAAGTGCTCGGCGCTGATCAGGGGGCCTGTTGAGTTTGGGCACTCGCCTTCCATGCCTCATGGCAGAGACACGACCACCATTGTCGATAATGGTGAAACAGTGATCAAAGCCAGTGAATTCTGTACCAAGAAGAGAAAAAGCAGGTAGTGTTTAATGCATATCGAAGTCAGTGGAATCCAACTACAATATTTCAAAGCCTCATTCGTACAAGAGGAAGCAACACACAGCAATCTCTGCAGCAGTCATACAGTGTGATCACATTTCTTTACTTGATCTAACAAGACCAACACGTTGCTATAGATTGGTTCCTATCAGATTAGTTTCTTCAAACATATTAACCAGAATACACATCAGTAACAACTTTCACAGTTCCATTAAGTTTATCAATCAATTCTAAACGGGAATGAGGAATAAAAATAAAACAAAGGGCCAACCTTCTTGATATTGAAGAGTCATCACTAAATATTAAGTAGCTGAGTTGTTAATATTTTACACCACGTGCCATTAATATAAGCAGCAAGCGTAGAACGTTAGGTAGGTGAATCGCAGCTATCTTCTACCAAAAAGCAGTTTCAGTACAAACTTATAACAAGACACCGAGCAAAATTAAGCATTTCTGTTTCACAGATAAACAGCGGACTAATAATATTTTGATACATCAAAATTAAATAAAATGCTCAAGCTAATATAGGGTAGCTCTTGCAGCCAAAATTTTAACTCAATTTTGGTGTGAACTGAAACTAACAAATTACTTATTTGCACCTAGAACACCGTGATTCATAATTCCACATGTCAATGTTCCAAGTTAATGTAGCTTGAACTAGTAAGATCACTATATACATATATAGACCCTAAGACTATAAAACGATCCTCATTTACTCAAATTAACACGATCTTGTTTTTATTTACAAACTAGAGTCCAATGTACCTAAATTAATCTAGCGTGAGCCAGGCAAATCAACTATAGGCTAAAAGCCTAAAACAAAAATCTCCCAGCTTTGGTTCTTTTCATTCAAAATACTCAGACTTGCAACCATGCTCAAGGGAACAGCTGCTACACCATTCGAATAAGCAAAACCATTGCTTGTTCGATATAAAAAGAGATAGCAAAAGACATATATTCCTATCTTCATGACAAAACTTCATCAAATACTCTAACGGATAATCACTAATTTGGTCCAAAAAAATCAAAATGCTGATAATTTAGCCTTAGAACATTATATTTAACCAAGATTTCCCAATGAACTTGCACAGTTGGACTAACAAAGCAATCATTAAGACTGCTTTTGGATCCAAGGACACGATGGGATAGTACATTGAGACAAAGAGAAAGACAAATTCGTTCTTAATCCCACCATGTATCTCTCTTTCTCTTTCTCTTTCTGAGTACTACCAATCATATCTATCTACCTCCTTGTTTATGAAAAATTAGTTCCTAATCAACAATTTGCTGAATCCTTTAGCAATAACAGAATCTATCATTGGAGTAGCTGAGTTGTCAGGAGCCTTCTCCCATATACTAGGGTTCAAAACAGTAAAATAAAAATAAAAAGCAAGAAAGTAATTTAAAAAACAGTGCTAAAGCAGCAGAAATTGAAGCAAGATGGGTATAGATTTACCTGAAGAGGAAGAACCGGAGAGGAAGAGAGGGTGGAGAGGGGCAAGGCCAGTGAAAGAGGGAAGAAGCGCTCTGGGTTTGGAGCGCGAAATTCGGAGCGTTCGCGAGGAGGAAGAAGAAGGAGAGTGAGGGAAGCGAATTGAAGAAGCAGGAAGAGGAGGAAGGGATGGGAGAGTGGAACGGAGGGAATTCATGCACCAGCTGCTCCTGCTGGTGGTGTCAGCGGCGGCGGTGGTGGTTGCAGTGACCCCAAAGGGTGAGGAGAGCGCCATTTGTGACGTTGAGAAACGAGGAAGAGTGTTTGAGCTCTGTTATCCGTCTCACAAAGAAAAGAAAAAGATAAACTAGAGAGAGAGAGAGGTGTTTGTCTTTTGGCCAATTTTACGAGAAAATGAACCTCTCTAAATTTTTTAACACTTAAAAAAATGAACTGTGATTTTTTATTATTAATTTTATAAGTAAAATTAAAATTAAATATGTGGTGTTTTTTATTTGGTGTCTAATTTTTGTCTAAATTATTTTTTATAATAATTTTAAAATATTTAAAAATTTTTAACTTTTATACTTTTAAATTTAAAATTAATTATTTTACCTATTTTAATAATTAGACAATATTTTTTAGGTATCATAACAAATACCTTGTATTTTTTACTTGCGAGATAATAATTATGAGTAAATAGCTGCGATTGGATTTGGATCAGAATCGCTGTGATTTTTTTTTATATAAAATTAAGAGTGAAACTTAAATTTATAATCTTTAAATGAGTATAAAAGATGGTGTTTATTACGGTACGATGATAAATTTACCGATACGTTTAAAATATAGACAAATAATAACAAGTTATGTAAAATTTATTTTTCACATCAACATTTAATTTTTGTTTTTTTAAATATATATTATATCACCACTTTTACTAATACACCCATTTAATTAAATAAAAATAAAAAAATATTTTTTATTTAATTTTATAAAAAGTCTTAAACATCCTTCTTTTATTTGATTAAACAAAAATATTCTTTTAAATTAACAAAATGTTAGAATTCAATTAATTCTAATTTTATTGTTTCAAATAATTTAAATAACAAAACAAAAACATATTAAAAAACAAAAAATCAAAATTTTTTCATCTTCTCCAATTTCTCTAATGATTTGTGTCCCCTCTAAGCAAAACATATCAAAAAAACAAAAAATAGATCGTTCTTCATCTTCTCCCATTACCCTTCTGAAGTAAAGCAGTAAAAATCCCAAACTAAAATCCTAATTTCTTTGTCGCCGTCCATTGTCGAAGAACACTTGCCGGGCAAACAACAAGTGTACTAGTAGCTGGCCGTTTCCTAGGTTCTGCAATAGGTTTTACATCATCAGACTCTTCTTTATTTTCAAGCTTTTCCACATCAACAGTAACACGATCATCTTTATCATCCAAATTCAAAGCTTCAGTTTTATGATTGGATGCATCGTTTGTTTTAGATTTTGAGAGCAGTAACCTCTGCATTAAGATGAGGGCAATCATTGAAACTCTTGCCAAGGCCCTGTTAGAACAAGGGTTTGGTGTTCAATTAAAAGTAATAAGATGTAAAACATCGAGGGCCATTGACTAGATACATAAAAGATGACCTGATCATCAGCCAAAATACCCCCAAGGCAATGCAAATTATTGGCTAGGGTTTTAGTTTGGGATTTTCACTGCTTTATTTTAAAGGGATAATTCGAGAAGATAAAGAACTATCGATTTTTTGTTTTTTTGATATGTTTTGCTTAGAGGAGCAGAATGATTAGAGAAATTGGAGAAGATGAAGAAATTTTGATTTTTTGTTTTTTAATATATTTTTATTTTGTTGTTTAAATTATTTGAAACTATAAAAGTAGGATTAATTGAATTCTAAAATTTCGTTAATTTAAAAGATATTTTTGTTTAATCAAATAAAAAAAATAAATTAAAAGATGTATTAGTAAAGATGGTGATATAATATATATTTAAAAAAACAAAAATTAAATGTTGATGTGGAAAATAAATTTCACATAGATTGTTATTATTTGTCCATATTTTAAACGTATCGATACGTATGAATTTATCGTCGTACGGTAGCAAATACCATAAAAGATTGGGACCGGATTTGATACTCCAAACTTCAATGGAGTTTCAATGCTCTAATGACAAGATATAGACCAAAAGTATATGTTTGAAATTTTAAAGTTCCATAAATGAGAAGGAAGAGAATATTTTTTCTTTTTTTGCCAGAACCAATTGACCAATTTTAAGTTGAATGACAATTGTTGTTAGTATTTGATATTATTGCGAGCAAAAAAATATTTGGGCTAAGAACTTTTATTTTATTTTAGTATATTTAATTTGTTTAGACCATTATACGATTAACAAAAAAATAAAAATAAAAAAATTGAAATAGCTGAAATTATAATTATATCTTTTTAGAGTTAATTTTAAAAATTAAAATATCTTTTAAGATTAAAGTAATTTATATTGAATTAGAAATATGATATAGTTTTAAAAAAGAGTAAACTATAAAAACAAAGATAAGGAGAATCAGGAAGACAAATGATGTAAACTATAAACACAGTAACACCCTACTTATCCGCTTCAAAAGTCTAGCTATTCAACCTGTCCAGTTCTCTAATTCTTGCTCAAGACAAATGAAGTTTAATTAAAAAGCCAATCATAATGAAGAACAAAAGATCTCTGCAAAGAAATCCATAAAACACTATAAATTCCTCATCTTGTCAACACAAACAAAAATAAAATTCCGACAGATGTTCTATTTTTAAGTTATCACATAATCTAATACCAGATTTCTTAAGCATACGAAATGCCAAATGCCCCGAACAGAGTCATTATTATTCTATTCTGTGCAGTACGCGGTTCCATTAAATGATGTACATTTCTTTTTCCCAGTAAATGCAAATAGACTCTACCTACTTCTAATTCGCCTGATGACTACATAATAGTGTTTTCCATATACAACAATGGCCTTCAATTGGGGCTGCAACTTATTCCTGCCATATGACTACCAATTTATATATTCCTTAAGTTTTGAGGGCCCTATCAGATGCAGGACAGAAATCATAGCAGATTGCATCAAGGCTCAAAGGGATGCTCAAACCACCTATATTGGCGGCAACATCGTTCAAATGTGAGAGTTCAACTTGAACCATCAACTGTTATGAGGCCCATGGAAGTGCACACCCTGAACGAAAGAAACACCAAATAAAGGCCGATGAGACCAATTCCTAGCACTCGATTAGGATGCATATTGTTGCGAGGTAAAACAACAAGCGCCCATAGCAGTCCAGCGATAAGAAATCCCAGTGTGTAAAATAAGGTACTGTCTTCCGGCACCACGAACAATGCAGGTTTCTTTGACCATGCCCCGAGAAGCAATGAGATCCCCAAACCAACAAGTGTGTTGAACATAGGACCTGCATAGCACCCAGATACGGCTATCTGAACTCCGTCTTCTCCATCCAATGCTAATGCAACATTTGACATCAAATCACCCATAGAATTTCCCCATGCTAATACGGTTAATCCAAGGATGGATGGATTAATTCCAAAAATTATACCAAATGCAACCAATAGAGCCACAAGCTCATTTGCAATTATGTAGAACCACACTATGCTCATGAGGAATCCTCCAAGAACCCAAGGAATTAGATACCTACGTGGTGGATGATCAGGCCTTGTATATTTATATGCCAGAATACCAAGGGTGCATCCAATTGCAATACTAATACAATAAGATAGTATTGCACTCAAAGAACTCACACTATCTTGTGTGCTCCACAAGAAGGCTAGGAGAATGGGAGCCAATGTAGCACAGGCCACAGCATATGGCTTAGACCAGACTTCATCATTGACCATCGGAATTGTAAGCTGTCTAGGAATTGCCAATGGCACCTCCAGCAGCAAAAGAAGTTTCATAACAGAGAACGACCTGTTGTTTTCAGTGGGCTGATCACTCCATCCCCAAGGAGGCCTTTCATCATCTAACATATGAATTTTATTTGCCTGGTTTGAATATATTGCCACGTTTGAAGACCACATCCATTGAGGCAAGGAAGGAGGTAACCGGGGTGGATCACTCTCAGTGTCTAAGTCAAGGAAAGGGCTATAGACAGAAGTATCCTCTTCAGATCCCATAGAGAAGATGCTTCCCTGGACAGGAAGCAACGGCGTGACAACATCCAATTTCAAACTATGTGCATGTTTACGTAATATCTCATTGGCAGCAACAATGAATGCATAAACAACATAAATCGACACAAAAGCAATGGCTGCTCCAACGCTCACCTTACCTACAACCAAAATCACTAGCAGCGAGATAAGAGTGATTAGAAAGAAACTAACATCCCTTATAAAGCATCTGCGATCAACTTGACTCTCCTTATCTGAAACACACAGAGAAACAGCTCCAACAACAACACAGGTAACAAATAGAGCTCCACCTAACACGCTGTTAAGACCTACTTCACCTGTTTCAGTACCCACAAAGGATGCTATACTGGAAAACACATCAGGTGCACCATTACCAAGCGGAAGCAGCACAACCCCAGCCACAGTCGGGGGCAATTTCAAGAGCCTTGAGAGATGCTCAAGAGAAGGGCAAAAGTAGTCAGCCGCAGTGTTACCTAAAAGATAAAACAAAGCAGCAAGCCACACGCCCAATACTAGATAACCAAGAACTCTGACACTGCCACATGTGCAATAGAAAAACCTCAGGTAATCAAGATATCCATCAGAAGAACACTGCGGATTGGCCTTTAGGTAATCACAATGGTTGGCATAACCAGCATGGTTTCGCAACCCATTACACATTCCTGGCGTAGCTGCAGGCAAATCTGTGTCTGAAGGCTCACTAATTATACTTGAACTATTGAGGCTAATTTCAACCATTCTACGGTGAGTAACCCCAGTGTGAGAATACCTATATCTCGATATTGAATTCGGAGGCAGGTGGTGTTTTGCCAAATTTGCAGATTGCCTAAGAAGCGGGTTATGAAGAATATCTTCTCGGTTGTAAAAAAAGAAAAACACAACCACCGCACAAAGGCCATTGAAAACCCTACGAAGCTTTCTGCTTCTTGCACCAAATAAGCCACTAAACTTCTTCATTACCAATCTTTTTACCACCTCCCAAAGTTACTAAGATCACTCACAGCGTGGTATCAGCTCCAATATGAAAACAGCCTTATTAAAATTGAAATAAATCCACCAGCAGGATGGTGACTAACCACTTGACCCTGAGCACAAGGAGTAATCAAAGTCAAGACATGACAAGATAATATACATTACAATAGCAATTTTTTTTTTTAAAGAAAGAATAGTAAACAAACATAATAAACTTTCACAAACTCCAAACTTGCTAATTTATAAGGATTGTCAAGTATAAACTAAAAAGTATATGCCAAGGAAATCATGAACAATCCAACAAACAAAATGCATGATTCCCAATGCCATGAGCAATAAAATTTGCAAGCAAAACATAATAGTTGTTTTATGTATTACCCAATACTATCTCCTCTACCTTTTTTCTAAACCTTTAAAAGAAACTACGGAGATGAACAAATGGAATAGCTAGGTAAGTTACCTTGGATGCAAGGGTTTTCTAAGTGCAGATCCGAGACGCAACACCTTCATCTGCCAAGGTCCTAAAATCATATTTCATTGTAATCAGGAAAATGATACCAACATAGAATCAAGTATTCACCATAGAGAATCTTTTACCCTTAAAAAATTCTAGGATTAAAAAAGGATGTTTTGACACAAAACCATAATGTTCAAAATAAGTTTTAGTATTTAATTAAGGTATAAAACAATAAATTTCTAGAGATGTGAGAGAGAGAGAGAGAGAGAGAGAGAGAGAGAGAAAGAGAGAGAGATAGAGAGAGAGAGTGTGTGTGTGTGTGTTAACACTCTTAATTGAGTTTTGGACAAAATTCAATTCAGCAATTAAAGTATAACAAAGATTAAATAAGGACAGCTCAATACACAAGCACCCACGTCAAATTGCTATATAACTTTATAATGTCTTACATAGTGGCTATTGATATGAGCAGGGTGGTGTGATTAGCACTGTTTTAGCAGGATAATTTACAATTTGTATCCTAGTAGAGTTATATTGGTAGCTGAGCATTATTACTATGTAATATCCATGCAGATCAGAAGAAAAGGTCTGGAAAGTTAAGATTACAATTGATATCACAGAAATGGCAGAAGAACATGGTTTGAAATTCATTATAGAATATAGATTATGATATGCAACTTGTTCAAAAAGAGTATAAAACACACAACACATATATATTTCAAGACATTAACACTTAAACCAAAAAGTAATTCAAGCAAGCTCAAACATTAAAACTGAAATAAATCAAAACTACTCAAATCGGAAAACAACAATTATCTTAAAAAAGTAAAAGTCAGTTACATCTTGACTTAAATCAGCATCCTTTTCAAGGAAGGTCTCCCTGCTACAATTATCTAGAGAATAGATGTAATAGATCTGGTCTGCAGCATTGTAGATGGAAGGACAACTGCATACAACAGGACATCAGAAACATCCAAGCCTCCATTGTAAGCATCTGTAATAGAGAAATACTGAAAAAGGCATGATGAATGAAAGTGCCTCTGCTGTAACTAACATAATTGTCAAATGAAGTCCAACTTGAATGTATCAACCAAGTAAACATTCAATGCAACTCTAATGTGGACTTTTCCAACAATGAAAAAAGTGGAGAAGAAACTCAGAATTAATACATCAAACTTCTCCTTCTTCTATTTAAAGTGATCAAAAGATGGACATGGTTTTTTCTTTTGTTTCCCATGAGGATCTGAGCTTCATTTGGGGTATGCTGCCAATGGATTGCTGTATATACAAGGTGAGAGTCAAAACCCCCAACCCTTACTTATGCAGGTGAGTGAGCTAACTACTCTACCAACCAAAGTTGGTTAAAGATAAACATCTTTAAACACATTATCTGCTCAAAATCTGTAAACACTAAACACCCATCAATATATGCTCAATATGTCTTAACCCAATAAAACTCCATAATTGTAGTTAAAATGCAGCAAAAATCATTATAACCAAAATAAATTTTTAATTTGAAGAAATGAATTTGATATTTACTCCTAAAAAAGCACAAAATCCGAAACCAGAAGAAATATAATGCCCTGCTTACCTCTACACATTCACTAACAAAACACAGTATTTTGGTGAAATTTTAGTGTATTCATTGCAAACAGTAGTTAAACTATCAAACTCATATTAGTTTATATAGGCATCCGATGATCATGCCCAAGCCAGTAATTTGATTTAAATAACAAAAACTTTTATAAATAGCAGCGGCAACAATAACATGCAACATCACATTGATCAACAACAAAAATTAGAAGAGGCGGAGCAGACCGGCGGAGCAGAAGGAAGAAGCAGGCCGCCGGAGCAGAGGAAAGCAGAAGCACATGCACGAGAGGAGGCGCCACGGCGGCCCAAAAGCAAATTGACGAGAGGGGGCGACGGCGGCAAAAGAGGCAACGCCCGCAGCACCAGAGCAGCCTAAGCACAAGAACGGGAGAGGAACCCTAGAATCGCAGATTGTAGAGCTGTAGGTTAGGGTATGATTGGGTAATAATTAAGGTAGCGAAAATCGCGTTCTCCCGCGTGGAATCGGACGTTTCTACGCTTCAGGAAAAGTTATTCGTCTCAGTTCACGCTTCCGGCGTCGGATGAGGCAGGGAACAGTAGAATCGCCGTCCAAGCGCGTGGAATCGCGGATCGAGGCGCTTCCACCGCATCAAACTTGGCTGCTCAAAGAGGGAAAAAATTGGAGCCTGTCGGTGACATTTAACTTGTCTCGCAGTTGAGGTAGTCCTTGGGGTTCGTGAAATCCTCCGGTATCACTCCGGCTGGGACTGGTGGTCGGGGGCAGAGCTGTGATGGTGGTGGTGTGGTCGTCGGAAATTGTGGGGCGGAGATGGTCTGCCTCTCACTGCTTGTCAATGGGTGGAGGAGTGGGGAGCGCGGCAGGAAGAAGAAAAGCACAATGTTTTGGTTTGAAGGAGGAGGAGGAAGATGAATAAGTAGTTGGGATGATGAAGAAAAGCACAATGTTTTGTTGGATGAAGATTGAAGAAGAAGAATTAACGAAGGAAGGTTGTTGAACTTAAGCTCACGCTATGTTTTATTGTTTTTTATTGAGCAAATGGTCACGCGATTTCTATTTTGGTCACGCGATTTCTATACCAATACCATATGAAAATTCAAGATCAAATTAACAAAACTAAACAATAATGAGGCCCAACAATTCCCCTTGAGGCCCATTATCCAAGCTCCGAGACTTACGGACAGTGGTAGTGGAAGTGGAAGTGGCGGGAACAAATAATATCTCATTTCTTGAGACTTGAGAGCTTCGAGGTCGCATGCAGTTTCACCATGGACACTATGCACTCTGTTCTCAAGGTACCCTAAGCACTCTCTTCTGTCACTCAGAAAATTTCTTGTGCATTGCACTAACTTCACTGTTTTTATTTCTTATTCTTTTTTCCGTTGTTGTAGGACAGAGTTTGTTAATTTTGATACCCTATTTCGTTTAGAGAATAAATTATTGAAATTTGTAAGGGAAATGAAAAAAGTTGTTATCAAATTTGACTGTTTGGGGTCATTGAATGCTTCCGAGTTTTGACATGTTTGAAATTGGATTTCCAGCAATATTTTGGGTTTTCAGATTTTCGGCCTTATCAGAAAGATGCCATTCAGAAAATTATTGAGAAAAGGGACTGCTTGGTAGTCATGGCTACTGGTAGTGGGAAATCCTTGTGGTAAATAGCATTATCTTAATATTTCACTCTTATTTGAATTTATTAGTTACCTAAATTGGAGAGTGAGATAGAAACTATACCTTTTTCAAACAGTTACCAGGTACCACCCTTGGTTGTTAGAAAGACTGGGATAGTTGTTAGCCCTCTAATATCATTGATGCAAGACCAGGTGAGTTGATTTTAGTCCAAATGCATCTTCTTTTTTTTTTTTTCTCATTTCCGTGCTATTAGTTGTTCAAGTAGTGATTATCTACTATATATATAAAAAATGAGGAAAACAGGTAATGGCTTTAAAACAGCGGGGCATCAAGGCTGAATATCTTGGAAGTGCTCAGAAGGATTCCACTGTTCAGAGAAAAGCCGAGCAGGGTCAATTTGACATTTTGTTCATGACTCCGGAAAAGGCTTGCTCAGTTCCTACCAGGTGTTGTGATAAACCTATGTATAATTTTAAGCTGTGTTCGTTACCTTATTTTGAGTGAACAAACTATTGATGCTCTCATGTCGAATGACACTAGATAACTTATACATTTTCTTTTTATTTTTGGGATAAAATAGTGCTTGGAGTTTATTAGTTGGACCTGAAACTGTTTGTCTTGGAGGGTATCAAGCCTGGGTATCTCGTTCATTAAGTCTTCTACTTCTACTTGTGCTTCTCGTGCTCCTTTCTCTGTGTTTGTGTGCTGTATATTTTACTATGACTTGAACATTTGAGTTGAGTTATGAATCCAATGCTTCTTGTATGGTGGCATCCTTTTTGTATATTTCTTTTTGTTTAGATGATAATGCTTTTATTTGACCAAAGTTTTCTTATTGTTTGATATATTTTATGCCATAGATCATTAACTTTCGTGCATATTATGCTTTGTCTAATTGTGATTTCGTGTTATATTTCATCTCATTTTATGCAGTTTCTGGTCTAACTTGCTGAAGGAAGGAATTAGCCTTTTTGCTGTTGATGAAGCTCATTGTATATCAGAATGGGGGCATGATTTTAGGGTGGAATACAAGAACTTAGACAATTTACGTGGTGTTCTACTAGATGTTCCTTTTGTTGGCTTAACTGCCACAGCTACTGAAAAGTAAGTACCTTTTGTTTGGCTGATAGTGAAGCATACCATTACTAGTTATCTTGTATTATTCTTCTCTTTGTCTTAATGAAATTCTTCTATCAAAGGAAACAAAAAGAAGCATATCATTGCTGTATTTTACAGTGATCCTGATGCACATTCTGCACCTCCTTTATCTTTTACATATTTTCCTCTTCATCTGCTTTTTGTCGACAATTTTATTATGGTTTTCTACTTTGACTTGGAAGCTTTATCACCATCCTTTGCTAGTTTGAGTGAATTAGAAATTTCAGTCTCTGTAAATAGAAATTTCATCTGTTTTTCTCTCTCATCCATACATTTTTTTTTCTCTTCCTGCAAATAATAAGGGCTAATACTGAAGAAATATGAAAGGATTACAAAATCATAAGATCGAGCTGTGAAGTCTAAAGTAACCACATAAGATAATACTATTGCTTTTTGGCATAGAACAATCATAATAAAGGCTCCTCTATCATAGATTCATAGTGCAATTTGTTGCCTGAGAAGTATTGTTTTTCACAATTTATTTCTTTTTCTTCGGGAAAAAGAAAAACAAAAAAGAAGAAAAAGCTATACTACTCTTAATAGAGTAAGCTAGGAAACTCTCTAACCAGATTAGAAGAGTTTTGACTTGACAAACTAACCCTGCCAGGTACGACTACCAGCTAGATTAGGATAACTAACTTATGAGCTAAATACCTAGTCTATCCTTTATGTAACTTCTCCCACAAGCCTCCTTACAGTTGTATATAAGCAGCGAGAGAGAGCTAACAGAAATTCAGTTACTCAATATTACACATTTAAAAAATATGCTCTCTCTCTCTCTCTCTCTCTCTCTATTCAATTTTCTGTTATGTAATCTGAGCTACAATTGCATAACAGCAATGGAGATTCTGATCCACTCCTACTGAAGCGCTCAATTCCACCACCTCCTCTCCCTATTTCTGAAGTACTGCCAATGACTGCTGCCTACTTTATCGTAGAAGCTTGAGATATAAACTTTCTCCTATGTCTCCACCAAGCACTCGCTGCCATCTAGGGCAACAGACTTTACAGACCTATTTGGAAAATCTTGGCAGTGGTAGGGCTTGTGTTTGAAAGAGATTATTAGTGATGAACAAAACCTTTAAAATGGTGCTGTTTGTGGCAAGAAATGATTTGTCCAGTTCAGGAGTTAGTGACTAATAGAGTGAACCGGGTAAAAGTCTAAAAGATCTGGCCCATACACTCATGCACACTGCCACACACGTAGTTTCCCTCGAACCTAGCTTAGTAAGTGGAGCCTTGGTCTCATCTCAGTGGTTTGCTGCAATGACAGAAGAGTTTCAAGCCCTCTCTTGCACTTCCGCTTGGTTCCTTTTCCCCCAACCCGCACTGTCATTGGCTGTAAGTGGGTCTTTAGTGTAAAACAGAACTTAGATGGCAGCATCAATAAGTTAAAGGCTTGCCTTACTGCCAAAGGTTTCTTACAAAAGGTTGGCTTTGATCATTCGGAGACTTTTTCACCCATTGCGAAGCCTGCAACTATTTGGGTGGTTCTAGCTCTTGTCCTTACAAATGGTTGGGTCCTGAGGCAGTTAGCTGTGAACAATTTCTTCCTAAATGGTGTGCTCACTAAAGAAGTGTACATGAAGCAACTAGAATGGTTCTTGGATGGGTCTGGGCTAGTGTTCAAGCTGAACAAATTGTTGTAGAGGTTAAAACAAGCACCATGGGCATGATTCGAAACACTTAAAGCCTCACTCAAGAGCTTGGGGTTTAGCAGTGCCAAGTGTGACCTCTCTCTTTATCAAGACTCATCAATGTCATGTTAACTATATCCCTGTGTACATGGATGATATAATCATCACAGACTCTTCTCCTTCCTACATTCAAGAGCTCATCACTCTTAACAGCAAATTTGCACTCAATGATTTAGGGGACTTGCACTATTTCTTAACATGAGTGCAAAAGCGCCCAAATGGTTTATTGTGTGTGTCGCAGGATAAATATGTTCGAGACCTCCTCCAAAAGAGCAAAATGGACAAAATCAGAGCTCTCTCCATTCCAATGGTCTCTGCTCTCAAATTCTCATATAGTGGCAGTGATACTATGGGTAATCCTACTCTGTATAGATCGATTGTAGGAGCTTTATAATATGCAACTGTTACAAGACCCCAGATCTCCTTTAGTGTGAACAGGGCTTGTCAGTTTACATCCTCTCCTCAAGAGAGTCATTGGAAGGCTGTGAAAAAGACTCTAAGAAACCTTGTTGGCACTCAGGAGCTTCAGACCCACTGAATTTGAATTTGAGAAGGTACTGGGATGCTTATTAAGTTGCAGATGTGGATGATAGAAGGTCCACTTCAGGTGCCTGTGTCTATCTAGGTCTTAATATAATTTCATGGTTTATCTAGAGAACAACCAACACCCGGGGCAAAATACAGGAGTATGGTAGATCTTACTGCAGAACTCATCTGGATACAAACCTTGCTCACTAAATTAAAGGTTCCCACCTTAAGGCCAGTGGTGTATTGTGACAACATTAGTGCTATAATGCTAGCTCACAATCCTGTGTTGCATAACAGAACAAAGCACGTGGAGTTAAATCTCTTCTTTGTGAGAGAAAGGGTCATGGAAGGAAGGCTACTGATTGTTTATATTCCCACTGATGAACAACCAGCAGATATGTTAACTAAGGCAGTATCTAAAGCAAAGTTTCTGAGCCTAAGAGAGAAATTACTTGCAACAGTTGTCCAAAGTAGTGGAGTGTCCAGTTTCAGGGGGCATAATAGAGTGAACTGAGTAAGTCTAGAAGAGTTAGAAACAGTTAAGCTGATCTGTTAGGCAGTTAGAGCAGGTGCCATCTACGATAGATTCCCCTAAGTAACTTAAGCATGTAAGACTCTTCTACCCTTTGCACTAGCTTGCTGAACAAGCTTCTCCTCTGTATATAATTATAAGCACGGATTCAGTGTTTCAATAGTTAGTGCTTAAGAATGAACATTTCACACTACTCTCTCTGATTCTCTCTCTCTCTCTCTCTCTCTCTCTCTCTCTCTCTCTCAGATTCTCTATCTCTCTCTCTCTCTTAATCATTTTTAGTGAATCTCCCAAGTTGTTGCCAACTCTTTCATCGTCACAGCTTCTTACTATATCTGTTGGGTTTTTTACTTTTATTAACCTCTCTTTTGAATATTTCTTTATTGGTCTTTCTACATTCTAAACTTTGTTCAGTATTTTTATGTGATGCCTCTTTTAGTTACCTGCTGTACTTCATAGTTCCATCAATAATATGCTTAACTTTATTTTGTGAAATGAAACAAACATCACAGTCATGGTCATTTACATGATATACTGCCAGGGTTCGATTTGACATTATCAACTCCCTGAAGTTGAAGAATCCATATGTTTTGGTTGGTTCATTTGATCGCTCCAATCTTTTCTATGGGGTCAAGCCATTTAGCCGTGGACCATCTTTTGTTAATGAACTTGTACAAGAAATTTCAAAAGTTGTTAGTAGTGGTTCAACTATAATTTACTGCACAACAATAAAGGACGTAGAGCAGGTAAATATACTTGAAATGTGATGGAAATTTTGCATGCTGTCATATAACTACTATCCACTTGAACCTTAAACTCATCTGATTGCTACTTTTGTGTTTTTGTATTGAAAGTAATATTCTAGTCCTTTTTCTTGGAAACGTTTACACATTTGATAAGCTGAGAGACAAATTGCTTGAATTTACCGCTTGTGAATTTTTATCTTTTGGGCATAGTAATTCAAAGTAGTTCTGCAGGATACTATATGATCAGATGGTGAATATTTTAATCATTAAAGACAAATATGTGAACTTTCAACCCATCACATTATAAGAGAAAATTGTATAACTATAAAATTGCTTCACTAGCGTCAGCTATGGATTCTTTCATATGGGGAAAAGAAAACGTATGTAGTTATTGAAGTGAAATATTTGCCTGGCATAATGCCTAAAATTTCACGTCTTTATATGTAGTTCTACAACATGTTTTTCCTTTTTCTTTTAAAAAAAATCTAAAACTAGTGATGTGTCCCTGTTTTATCTATTTACTGGCACTCTTCTTTGGGAATTTTCCAGTTGAAATATGTGCGAACAGATTGACTGTGGCCTTTTCTTTTTGTTAATATTTGCTTGATCTTATTTTACATAGATATCCAAGTCACTTGCAGAAGCAGGAATTGAGGCTGGAATGTACCATGGCCAAATGGATAAAAAATCTCGTGAAGAGTCTCATAGGTTAATATTCTGTCTTGTGTACTTTCAGAATATCAAATGAATCATTTCCCTTATGGTCCTTGTGAGTGCAGAGCTTGCTCCTTCCCAATTCCCATATCCATTTTCTTCTTTTCTTCCCTCGTGTTTTTTGTTATGTTGAATAGGCTAGTGTGCTTTGGTGTGCTTTTAAGCCTAACTAAACTGTTCGCAAATTTCTTTAGGTTATTTGTCAGGGATGAACTGCAAATCATGGTGGCTACAATTGCTTTTGGCATGGGCATAGATAAGCCTAACATAAGACAAGTGATTCATTATGGTTGCCCTAAGAGTCTTGAGTGCTACTACCAGGAAAGTGGACGCTGTGGTAGAGATGGTATAGCTTCTGTTTGTTGGCTTTATTACACAAGAAGTGACTTTGCAAAGGGTGACTTTTATTGCGGAGACCTAAAAACAGTATGTTTACATATCAGGAACAGTAGCTAATATTCTACGGTTTAGTGTACATTGAAGTTGCCACTTCATGCATATTTCACATTACAAGTTATAACCATTTCCTGCCTAATATATGCCGGCTTCCAATTTGCCAGGAAACCCAAAAAAGAGCTGTTATGGAGTCATTGCTTGCTGCTGAACGTTATTGTGTGCTTGCAACTTGCAGGAGAAAGTTCTTGCTTGAACACTTTGGGGAACAATATCCAGCTGATAGATGTGGTTTGGCTTTCACTTGTACCCTTCAATATAATCATACAGTTTTAGTAAAATAAAAGCTTAAGCTACATTATGAGCCTGCTTTTTCATTTGCTTGACTTAAAGCAGCATTTTTCTTGCCCTGCTATAACCTAGTAAAATCCATTGCATCTATTTAACTTGTGATGCATGTTATTTACTTCTCCCTTTTTAATTTTCTTTGTGTAGTGGGAATTGTATATCATCTTGGTTTTGCTCACCATTGAAAACATGGTCTTCATACTCTCTTTCTTTGTTCTTTCATATTGATCTTGTCTCTTGATACCAAGGTTCCTGACAAATTAGACCTTCACACGAAGTGTAACATGGCCTAACATGTTACTACCAACCAATACAATTTGTCTAACTATTGTCAGTATCATTATTTGAGCAGAAAAGATGTTAGTTCTTAAGAGTTCTGGTTTAGTACTTTAGTATAATGACTTGTTATAGACCAAAAGGACAGGATCTGCAGCTTTTGAGCTTATGAACTGTGAATCACAAGGTAGCAATCATAATTTATTGTGTCAAGGCTTAGATTTTGAAAGTGACTACCATGTCAGATAGTAATTTTTACTACTGATGATTACCTTGTTGCGCTTGATAAATTGAATCCTGGTTATGAATATGTTATCTTTCAATGTCCCGTGTTACTTATTTAGTTACATATTTATATTTTATTTCATATCTTGTGGCAGGAAACTGTGATAACTGCACAGTCTCAAAGAAGGAGCGCGACATGTCTAGAGAAGCATTTCTTCTAATGGCTTGCATTCATTCATGCAAGGGAAAATGGGGTCTTAATATGCCCATTGATATCTTGCGTGGGTCTCGAGTAAGCTTTCCAAAATTAAAGCTAAGAAACATATTAACATTTTATTTAAACTAAAAGTACTATTTCAGTAAGATCTTAGTGTTGTTGGTAGCATTTCTTTGAGTTCTTTTCAGTTCACATTCTCCATTATCTTACCCTTGTACTTTCCATACTTCTTTGAACTGCTGATAATGGTATTTGCTTGTGGTGTTGCAGGCGAAAAAGATTCTCGATGCTCAGTTTGATAAGCTTCCCCTTCATGGACTTGGAAAAACTTACGCACCAAACTGGTGGAAAGCACTCGGGCATCAATTGATCGCTCATGGTATGTAGAGTGCAAAAACGTACCCAGTTTCTGTTGTTATCTTTTGATGGTTTTAGGAAATGGAAGAAAGCCAAATATCTTGTGGTAGTGTAGCCTATGCCACTATTTGGTTGGAATATAGTTCTTGTACCCTTTGATGACATACTTTTTGACACACAACTCTTACGGGAAAGATAGGAATTTGGCATATATTTTGATTGAAAGGATGATCTTTTAATAGGGAGTTTCCTTTAAATAGTTCATTTGGTCTATCCCAGAAACATATGGCATGATAATTTATGATTAACACGATGACAGAACATTTTCTTTTATACAACAAATGCCATTACCAAAAAGTACTAGATGCAATTTATAATTGTCTTCTACTGATCCACAGGTTATTTGAAAGAAACTGTCAGTGATGTGTACAGAACTATAAGGTAGGTTATTCAAGTTATTGGGTAGACTACATTAATTATTTAAATTCCATTAATGAAACTTCTTATTGTCTATAAGTTCATCTATTGTGTGCTGATGTTTCTCCAGATCTTATTATGTTTCAAAGTGAATGTATACTCAGCTATAAAATTTGTTCTTCATGGATCAGTGTCAGTTTAAAAGGAGAACAATTTTTGGCCTCTTCTACACCTGATTATCAACCTTCCTTAGTTTTGTCACTGACTGCTGAGTTGCTCGGAGAAGAGGAAAATATGAGCACACAAGAAGAATCAAAGACTCTGGCCACTTCAGATTTAGACGGGTTTTCAGAGGTTGGTAATTCGATGGCACTATGTTTATTCAACTACCTTTTTCCTCTCCTCCTCGGTAATGCTCCATGGAAAGGTGGTCTTATTACCTACCATTTATTGTTTGTAAGATACATTAGCTTTCTGTCATATGCCGTACAGATACATTTGGCATCCATTAACAATAGATCTTTGCGTTCTAAACCTCTATTCAGGTTGAGCGACAGCTCTACCAGATGCTTTTAGAAGAAAGATTAAAGCTTGCAAGAAGTGTTGGAACTGCTCCGTAGGTTTTTATTAATTTTTGAAACATTTTTAAGGCTACCAATTCTTACAATTCCTTTGATCAATACTTTTTTCATAAAGCTCTTTTACCTTCTTTGTAGATATGCCATATGTGGCGATCAAACAATCAAGAAAATTACTCTTGTAAGACCATCTACAAAAGCAAGGCTAGCAAACATTGATGGTGTGAATCAGGTAGATATTCTAATTTCCTGATTTTGGTCTGTATTTTCAAGCTTAAGGGCTGCAAAAATGATTATTTTGATTTCTATCCTTATACCTGTGATAAGAATTGGAATTTATCCCCATTTTACTTTCTTAGTCTGGTTGACAAGGTTGAAGGCATCTATTGAATACTTTTTAAGTAATTTTTCTTTCTCTATTAATAAATAAGTAAAACCCGAAATAAACAACCACATTACATCAAAGGAATGAGAATTCTTTTTGGTAGAGTGAAAAAAGAGAGTTAGAATTAATTTTCCTATTTGAGTTCTTGTTTTCCATTGTCTGTTAAAACTCAATGCTGGTTCCCATGATGTTTTTGTTCCTGGTTGAATTCCTTACTTTCTGGTTTTCAATGAAAACTGAACTAATAAGGTTTATAATTTTATGGAGTTCCATTCCCTGATGCATTGGACACTCTTTTCACAATTTTAATAAAAAAGCTTATTTAGTTTAAGCAGACATTATTTTTGACAAATTATTTGATTCTTGATTCTGTTCTAATTTTTTTCCCTAAAATATCTATTGTTTTATATTTTGTTTTGTCAGAATAATGCATGTTGATGGGTGATAGTCAATCATAATCAAACCATTCTACTGCTGGATTTCAGTGTCTATTAAATTCTCTCTAAATTTTTTCCCCTACATGGAAGCCAGTACTATAGGTATTACGTAGTAGGTATTTTAGCAGCAGTTACAATGATGGTAGAGTGCAGTATGATTAATCCTTTCATTGGTCAATCATTTGACAATAGTTTACATACCAAAGTATGCTGTTTTCTTCTTTCTATTATCTAAATGACTTGCTCTGACTATTTTCTGCAGCACCTAGTAACAAAATATGGAGATCATTTTCTTAGAGTTATCCAGCAACTGTCACAAGGATTAAACTTACCATTGGACGGGGAAGCTAATTTACTAAATAACGAAGTAAGGAAATTATCTACAGTGTCAGTAAAAAACAGTTCAAAGAAGTTGACACCAGCAAAGTTTGAAGCATGGAAAATGTGGCATGAAGATGGTCTTTCTATTCAGACGATTGCTGTATGTCATTATTCTATTGTCACTCTTTTCAGATTTATCATTCATGTGTCTTTGACTTCTTACTTTACCCTCTCCTTCCCCTGCTTCTTCCTCCACCAAACCAATGAATTCAAATAAACAAAATCTTTGTAATCTCAGAACTTTCCAGGTAGATCAGCTCCTATAAAAGAGCAAACTGTTGCTGAATATCTGTTGGAAGCTGCACAAGAAGGATTACCTTTTGATTGGAGTAGATTCTGTGAGGTGATAGGACTGACGCAAGAGATCGAATCTGAAATTCAGGGTGCTATTTTAAAGGTTGGATCTAAAGATAAGCTGAAGCCTATAAAAGATGAATTGCCAGAAAATGTGAGTTTGTTACCTTTATTATTCGAGTACTTTGATAATTGATAGTTTGTTTGATACATATGGTTCATTGTGTGTTGTGTTTCTATCCAATGACCAATCAGAGTGGATAATGGTCAATGAGCAAGATTAGAAACAGCTAGGTACTTCAGCAACAAGTTGTAAATTGTAACTAACTCGATGTTTGGTTACAGGATATAAGTATGGAGGAAATTTTAATGGATGATTTTTGTGTGTAAACTTATACATGGAGCTTATTCATGAAAATTTTCATCTCATGATATGCCTCAACCAAACATACCTCTACAGTATCGTTGCCAGAATAGAGATTTTTATCATTATCTTTTTCACCCGTTAAGTTTTTCTCGTGTTAATAAGCGTTTATCATTAATGAATGAAATTGAGTGTATCAAAAACCTATGCAAAGTTCATTTTCATATAATACATATCAGTAATATTTTGTAACTTCTGGCTATTTGAAATGCTTGTCACTTAGTTGAGCTTGCAATTGAATAGTTTTTCAATCTCACAGGTCACTTATCAGCACATCAAGACTTATTTGACAATGCAAAGCTGTGGTGTATCCAAAGATGACATCCAGGCTCAGAAAGACAGCGAATCGGAAATACAGCAAGTGGAAACGCATTGTGAAGCCAACATTTCTGAGCACAGCTTGATGGAAAAATGTGACTTGGAAATGGATATAGTACCATCTAGACCAGTGGAATTCACAACCAAACGTCAGAAAGTCAGTGACATGAAGGAAATAAATTCAACTGACTTTAAAGCTACTGAGAATTCTATATTAGAGTGGCTAAAGCACCATGATGAAGGGGTTAGTGAAAACTCTAAACGTGTCTTTGCTTTGTGGTTGCAATTCTAAAACGGTTTTGTTTATTGGTTTCAGGCTACTTTGGTTGAAATTCAAGGGCACTTCAACGGGTCTGGCAAAGATTGTGTGGTTGATCTGCTGAATTTATTGGAAAGTGACTTTTTAATTTATAAAAAAGGTGGCATGTATAGGGTCCTGTAATTAAGTAGATTGTGTGGTTGAACTACTTAATTTCAACAGCCAACTGCATCTTTGCGACTTTGCCAAAAGGATAATGTTCTTACATGATCTTTTCACACCCAGGTAGTTTTTATCGGAGATAACTCTTTGAACACAAACTATAGGTACTTCTCTTGACTAGTATTTGAACCATGGTAAATCTGGTTGTGGGAACTTAACCCCTTTGGCCGGATCCAATTTAAGTTTAGAATAGAGTAAAATATCAAAACTAACATGAAAGATTATGATGCTAATAAATTTGATTATAAAAAAATAAAATTAATTTGTAATTATTAAAGATGGATTTTGATAGACAAAATTATTCAAATCCTAAAAAACTATAAAAAATAATGATGTGACTGTTGCCAATAAACACGAAGACAACGACGTTTTTGACGCTGGTGTTACGACCTCGTCCTCTGCACCTGATTCAAACCATTGCCGGATGTTCAGACCAAGATTGGGGGTGGTGGTGAAGACCAAAGGTTATTGGAATTGAGGATGAGATTGGGTTAGAATTTGGGGTGGTTAGGTTTAGTTGGTGGGTAATTTAGGAATTGTCAATAGATTTTGAGTTTGAGTAATTTTATATATCAGAATTCCTCTCTCGTTGTAACAACTTAGTTTTTTTTTTTTATGATCAAATTTATCAGCATTGTAATTTTTCATAGTAAGTTTTAGCATTTTATTCAATATAATAAATAAAATTGGCCATTCTTAAAAATTTATAGCGTTGCCAATATGGTCCATGGTGGTCCCGAGGCTTCGTAGTTAGATGGCAATTGACCTCAGCAACCGGGAAGAGTGGCAATTTTGGGGAGATGGACTGACTAATGGCTATTTGAGTTACACAGCAGCGTCGTCGTTTCTATGGGGTTCAACATGCCAACTATCAGGCCTCAGCACGCCATTACGGAAATAGGATTAGGGGCAACAATAGTTATGGAGGTCAAATTTGAAAGACCAAATTGGAGTTTGGATCAAACTTCAGAAACTAATACGAGTCTTTAACACGGGTTTACCATAAAAAATATATCATGATCATCCAATATTAAGTTAAATAATTTTTTCCAAAGCTTTAAACTACTGGATAAATACCTATGCACGAATGGCATTATATATGTATATATATTGGATGAATGGTTGTTTTAGTGAGCCACGAAGGTTGTGGCAAGGCATGCTGCGATTGGATTGCTATGGATTTTTTTTAACAATTCAACTAAATATTCTTTAAAAATAATATAATATTAAATTTTTTATTATAATAATTTAAAAAGATTAAAATAAACATATCTTAAAATTATAAATAAATTTAGTGTTTTTTAAAAATTAAATCCATATTTAAAATACAAATTAAATCAAAGTAAAATTTAAAATTCAAAATTTAAATCTTAAATTTTTGTTTGAAATTTAATATATTTAATATATTAATATATTATACTTTAAATATACATCTAAAATTTAAATTATTTAAAATTTAAATTTTAAAATTTTAAAATAAACTTTAAATTATTTAATTATTAACTAAACTCATTCAAAATAAATGCAGAGAAATCACAAAACCCCACATCCAAAACCCATAGACTCACAAGTCACACCGGCAATTCAGCGGGGCACTTGATAAATGAATTTTTTGTCGGTATAGAAATTATCAAGTAATCAATCGTAGTATAGTCTAAACCGGCGCAAAATCCATCATCAAACAAATCTACAATCTATAATCGAGAGTATTAGTCCCGAGTCGTCTTCCCTTGGAATTGCCAAAATGTGCATCTTATTGAGTAGAAAGATTTGTTAAGGTTCTTTGAAAGTTTTAGCAACGTAGTAGGGAACAAGCAATCAATCATTAAAGGACTTGGCTTAGAGTTGGCAATTGAATACTTATCCTTATAGTTCTTTCAATGAAGATAACAATTAGGCCATGCCTCATTTAGTTATCCCCTAGGTGTAGAGGAAAATCAAATGAAGGTAATCAACTTGAGTCACAAGTCCTAGCTTCACCTCATCGGAATCTAGCTTTAGTGCACTCCTAGTCCCTCATGGGAATCTAGCTTTAGTGCACTCCAAGTCAATTAGCAATCCCTAATTCCAAATCAACAATTGACACAACTATTCAACTTCTTCTAATGATCCAACCCTATGCCAAGTGAGAATTTTCTACTCCATAACTAGTGTTGACATTTTATCAAACATGTGATGAGCAAGAAAGAAAGTCATAGTAAAATGAGAAGAAAAGTAGAATTAAAGGTATTGCAATACAAGGAATTAACAACAATTGTCAAAGAGCAATAATGAGGATCAAAATCTCAAAGTATTAATGAAACCCAAAATCATAAAGTTGAATCCTAGATCTAAGGGAGTTTAGCAATTACAACTACAACTTGAAATTGGAGAAGGAAATCTATTACATGAACAAAATAAAGTGAGAATTGCAATGGATCTCACCAAAGAGTGTGTGAAAATTCAGAAATTTGATGAAGAAGAACCCTAGTAAGAGCTTGAGATCTCTCTCTCCTCCTCCAAGAATCTAACTCACTATCCCTCACAAAAATATCTAAAACTAGAAAAATGAACTAAGTGTCTTTGACCCTTGCTCCCCTGGTCTTCTTAAACTTTTCCCGCCAATACACTCCCCAAAAATTAGGATCTCCAACCAACTCCACGCCTGAGTCACGTGACTTCTTAAAAAAATCACATTCGAACATCGGCGCGTACGCGCAAGGTGCGCGCGCGCGCCATGGATGCATTTTGGAGTGTACGCGGAGGCGAGACGTACGCGTGCGCGCCCAAGAAGATCATGGCTTAGGCGCTATGCAAGCCGACTCGTGGCTTGACTTTTGGCTTCGGCTTCTAGTTGTTCTGTCCACGCGGACGCGTCAAGTGCGCGCACGCGCCTATGCCGAGATTTCCAAGGCTTGATTCTCTTGCTCCCTTCCTTTGCTCCCATCTTCCTTCTCTCTTCCGGTCCACTCCTGCCCTGTATTCTGGAACCACTTAACACACGGGACACGGCATCGAATGGCATCGAGAGAGGATTAGAAATGTATCTATTTTAGTGCAAAATAAGTATGTTTTCATCCATGGTGCAAAACTAGGAAAGGAATGCAAATCCTTGTATTTCCATACAGAAAGTGTGTGGAATCATTGATAAAACCCTTGAAATTAGCACAAGATAATCCCTCAGAATGGGGTTTGTCAACCTCCCCACACTTAGATTCTAGCATGTCCTCATGCTTGGAGAAATGCAAAAGAAACATAGAAGACCGAGGAATCACAAGAGTATGAGACTCATGAAGTATAGCCTACTTATATGAATGCAACTATGACTAATGCTATTTCCTACTTGGTTAGGAACGAATCAACCTTCTCATAACAAATGCGAGCACATGGGACACAATGGTGGTCAAGGTATGGGATTTGCCAATTTCTAAACATCAAATGCGGTATATGCACCCTTGCATGAGGAATGCTCGTGAGAGCCGGGAATCAAGGAATTGAGCATTGAACCCTCACCGGAAGTGTTTACACTCTAACTGCTCGGTGTTTGGAGTTGTTTCACTCAATTCTCCCCTACTCATGCTTTCCAAGATTTGTTTTTCTTCTAACAATCAACAATTATTCAATGCATGCATACATGTATCATGAGGTCTTTTCTTTAGGTTGTAATGGGGTTAGGGTCAAGGTAGGATCATATATGGCTGGTGGACTTAGGATTTGAATCTTTGATTAACTTAAACTTTCCCACATAACCTATATTATGACCTATACAATTAAGTACTAATCTAACTACCCATTCCTCACTTTTCACATACTCATGCATTTTCTATTCACTTCACAACACTTATGCATTAATTTTATTCGAACTTTACTTTGGGGCATTTTGTCCCCTTTATTGCTTTTCTTTTCTTCCACTTTTTTTTTCTTTCTTCTATATATATATATTTTTTCTTGTCTTTTGCATTTTTATTTCTTTTCTTTTCCTTCCCTCTTTTTCCCTTTTTATATACAAGAACATCAATGCATAAGGTTTTACACTTGATCAACACATGAGTATGTTTCCAATTCCCAATATTTTCAATAATAATACAAAATTACCCTTTTATTCACCCAATGTCCCAAGGTTCCCGCACTTGAATGATACTCACACACTCTAGCCTAAGCTAATCAAAGATCCAAATGAGGACATTTGTTGTTTTTGTTGCTTTAAGACTTGTAATGTGCTAAATTAAGAACAAAGTGGGTTATTTGAAGGCTCAAATTTGGCTAACAATGGAAGATAAAAGGTAAGGCCATTTGGGTGAGTGAACTAATGAAATGATGGCCTCAATCATATAAATGCATGAATACACAAAATAACGGACATAAAGAATCAAACAAATCAAAGATTACATTCATAGAAAGAGAATAATGCACACAAGAATGAAAAAATAAGTGGTTATAGGATGTAACCACACCATTAGGCTCAAATCTCACTTGCTTATGTTCTTAGCTCAAAAACATGATCCACAAGATATATAATTCAAGCAAGTTCTATGAAAAGTTTTCACTCAAATCAATTAGTGTGCCCTATAGATAGAAATCTTGAAAATTTTCATTATTTTGACTAGGCTTATTTTGTATATATATGCAAAAACTAAGAAAATGCAAGTAAAAACCCTAAAATCCTAAAATGAAATGCAAAGGTGTTGAGATTAGAAATTTGTCACCCAAAATCGCCGACCGGTCGGACGACCTCCCCACACTTAAAAGTTTGCACCGTCCTCGGTGCATTGAAGGATGAGCAAGGGGATACGGCGACTCTCCGAGTTGCTGTGTGTTCTTAGTCTTGCTTCCATATTTGCTTGTGGTGCATTGTTCATGAAAAACAAAAATATAACACCAAAGATGAGAAGATATAAAAACAAGGAAGCATACATTGTTGGAATGAGGTAAATCACTAGAAATGAGTGAGTGAATTATTGTGACATTAATGACAAATAAGTGTGTGAATTCTAAATTAGGCGGTTTAGAACACACATTAGCCTAAAAGTTATGTCACAAAAGAAGCATACACTTCACTTATCCTAGTGTGCTTGAGATGCTTTAAGTAAACTTGTAAGGTAAAACAAGCATTAAAGAAGCATGAAAGCATTCAAGTCAAACACATATGGATGCATATGATCATGAAATACCATGCATTAAGGTAAATGCACATTATGATCATGAAATACAATGCATTAAGGTAAATGCACATCATCATCCATCAAGAGATTGCCTAATCAAAGAATACGGTTCAAATCACATGGTGGCCAAATCATGCAATTCAAAAAAGTTACAAGCTCAAATGCAATTCTCATCACTTGGTATTCTTAAAAGGTAAGCATGAAAAACTCAAAACCAAGCAGTAAAATATAACCTCAATTAAATAGTCCAACAAAGATTATCGAAAAACATTCATGCTAAAATAGCATTTAGGCAATAAGAGGCAACAAAGTGTAGTAAACAAAGTCAATAATCCAACACTTATAATGAAAAGAGAGAAAATAAAATGAAAACTAACTAATTAACCAACTAAAATAAATGGTTATCCATGGTGTTAGGAAGTGTTGGATGAGGGGTAGGAGAAGGGAAGAAGAAAGGAGAAGGAAAAGAAATGGAAAGAGGAGAAGAAAAGAAATGGATGAAAGAGAGGGAAATCCGTGCATACGCGCGCGGATGGTTTATTTCGAGAGTGGTGCGTATGCGTCATGTGCGCGTGCGCGCGAGTGGGGTTGTGCCAAAGGCACAACGTTGGCGTGGCGTAGGCATAACTCTCTGGAAAATGTATGGAATGTGGAACTTCTCAATCCACGCGTACGCACGCATGGCGCGCGTGCGTGGATGGTCCAAAATGCATGATGTGCGCGTACGCGTGAAGTGCGCGTACGCGTGGATGGTGCTCTGTTTTTCAAAAATTTTTTTTTGCTATGTTTTTGCACCAATCCAAGCATTCTAAACCTCCAAGCATCTACCAAAATACCATAAAACCTTATTTGACATGATAAAATACTAATTAAACTCAACCAACTAATATAAATATGAAATTAAACTAGTTCTACCAATATGTACAAAAAAAGAAAATGAAAGGATTTACCATGGTGGGTTGTCTCCCACCTAGCACTTTTGTTTATTGTCCTTAAGTTGGACTTATGGGGAGCTCCTCATCAAGGTGGCTTGTGCTTGAATCCATCCTTGAACATCCACCAATGCTTAGACTTCCAATAAGCTCCATCATTCAAAGTTAATATCTCCAAGCTTTGATGGAGTTCTTCACAAACCATGGGCTCCCAAAGTTGATCTATATCTTGTAATCCGGGATCCCACACTTTGTTTTCACACCCATCTTGAAGTTGATCATGATAATTTCCTCCAGGTGGTAAGCAAGCAAAATTCTCACTTGGGCACCAAACTATCCTCCTAGACCCATCCAATTGAGCACTACAACAATCCATGCTCCTAAATTTTGAGCTTCCAACCATAATAAGCCTATATTTACAACGCCAACCACTAAACATCCTCCTTTTACACTTAATTCCGCAAAGCGCTCTAAGTTGGCCATTCGTTTCAAGCAAACCAAATTCAAGTGGGATAATAAAGCTAAGACTAATGAGTTTTACCCACTCGAATGAAGGATTAGATGATGGCCTTGGTAGAAAAGTTCCCAATGATATCAATAAAGCACGTTCTACTCCTGTCCATCCTCTTCTAGAGGCTTCCACCACTTGGCAAGGTTCTTCAAGCGTTATCTCTTACCAAGCTTCCTCAAGTTCAAGTTCTTCTTCAACAATTTCTTCTAACTCTTCTCCATCACTCAAATCATAAATAGGAGGTTGAGTGAAATCTACCTCATCATCAATTCCAAGTCCAATGGGGGAGGATTCCTCAAACTCAAAAGGATCATATGTTGATGCGGAATCATCATAGATGGGGGAACTAGGTGCTTGCCCCACTTCTTCGAATTCTTCAATCACATTGTGCCTTAAAGGTTGTGCACTATCCTCCTTGAAATCACTTTCAAACTCCCTGGAAGAAGGCTCTTCAACTATAGATTCCTCTTTGCACTCAACAACTCCTAAATCTTCAACCACTGGTGGTTCAATGTTTTCCATTCTTTCCACTTGTTGCACAACACACTCCATGGTTGCTTGAAATTGATCCAACGCCTCCTTGAGACGATCCCTTGACTCTTGTTCCTCTTGGATAATATGATTAGGATCATGTGGCTCTTGGATCAATGGATATGAGTATTCTTCCATAGGAGGTTGTGGTGGAAAGTAGTATTCATCTTGTGGTTGAAAATTTTCGTATATTAGAGGTGGTTCATCTTGGTAATAATGTGGAGGAGGTGGCTCTTGAAAATATTGATGTTGGAATGGTGGTGGCTCTATATGTGGTTCATATGGCTCATATGGTTGTTGGTAGGATGGATATATATTAGGGTCATATGAAAGTGGTTGGTAGGAAGGGAATTGTGAGTATGGTTGAGAGTTATGTTGAGGGTATTGATGAGCGGATAATTTATACGCTTTTTGGCATTATTTTTAGATAGTTTTTAGTGAATTCAAGCTACTTTTAGGGATGTTTTCATTAGTTTTTATGTTAAATTCACATTTCTGGACTTTACTATGAGTTTGTGTGTTTTTCTGTGATTTCAGGTAATTTCTGACTGAAATTGAGGGATTTGAGCTAAACTCTGAATCCGGGATCCCACACTTTATTTTCACACCCGTCTTGAGGTTGATCATCATTATTAGTCCATCCGGGTGGTGAACAAGATGAAATCTCTATGAAGTGCCCAATAATCCTCCTAGACCCATCTATTTGAGCACTACTCCAACCTTTATATCTCATGTTTGATGCATCAACCATAATGAGCCTTGATTTGCAACGCCCACCACAAAACCTTTTCCGCTTTCGCTTCATCCCACAAAGTTCCCTAAGTTGGCCATCCGTTTCAAGCAAACCATATTCAAGTGGGATAATAAAACTAATAGAAATGAATTTCACCCACTCAAATGAAGGTGTAGATGGAAACCTAGGCAAAGATGCTTCCAAAGATCTTGACAAAGCATAACCAACCCTCGTTCTTCTATTTCTAGGGACTTTCACCTCTTCACAAGATCTCTTAATCTCAATCCTTTGTTCAAAAATTTTATCTAAACCTTTTCCTTTACTCAAATCATAATAGGGAGGGTGAGAAAAATTTACCTCCTCAACGCTTTCAAATTCAACAGGAGAAGGTTCTTCATGCTCAAAGGATTCTTCACCACTAGGACTTGATGCTTGATCTTCATCACCAAGGGAACTCAATCCTTGCTCTATCCCATCCAAGTCTTCATATGGAGTATGCCTTGAAAGGTGTGCACTTTCCTCCCTAGCATCAATTTCAATCATCTTGGAGGGGTTTTCTTCAACTCTATGTTCCCATGGAAGCTCCGCATCTCCTAAGTCTTCTACCACTTCTTCCTTGTCTTCAACAATTAAAGCTTCCTCCAATTGTTCCAATACAAAGCAACTTCCCTCATTTTCCACCAGAGTTTCCAATCTCTCCTTCATGCTATGTTCTTCATTTGATTCTCCACATGTAGCCATGGGAGTTCCTTGAGTGTTCAAGCATTGGGAGGTTAATTGATTTGTTACCGCATCCAAGGCGGCCATGAAATTTTGTACATCCCTTTTCATCTCTTCTTGCCCTTGAACAATAACACCAAGGGTTTCATCCATTAGAGGTTGGGGTGGGTGGAAGGGTTTCTCATTTTGGGGGAAGGGTTCATAGTAGGAAGGTGGTTCTGCTTGGTAGAATTGTGGTGGTTCTATGTTTTTCACTCTTTTCACTTGTTGCACAACACACTCCATGGTTACTCCTCCACAATCATCCTTGCATATATTTTGCTTGTCCCATGAGTCTATCTTTTGACGGATGGTTGCTTGAAGCCAATCCATTGCTTCCTTGAGGTGATCTTGTTCCAACTTGAAAACATAGGTAAGATCATCTTGCTCTTGGATTGATGGACATGAGTGCTCTTCCATGGAGGGTTGTGGTGGAGGGTAGAATTCATTTTGTGGTTGAAAGTTAGTATACATTGGAGGTGGTTCATCTTGGTAATAATGTGGAGGAGGTGGCTCTTGAAAATATTGATGTTGGAATGGTGGTGGCTCTATATGTGGTTCATATGGCTCATATGGTTGTTGGTAGGATGGATATATATTAGGGTCATATGAAAGTGGTTGGTAGGAAGGGAATTGTGAGTATGGTTGAGAGTTATGTTGAGGGTATTGATGAGCGGATAATTTATACGCTTTTTGGCATTATTTTTAGATAGTTTTTAGTGAATTCAAGCTACTTTTAGGGATGTTTTCATTAGTTTTTATGTTAAATTCACATTTCTGGACTTTACTATGAGTTTGTGTGTTTTTCTGTGATTTCAGG